>NW_026575140.1:42365894-42458394 GCF_905146905.1 Nyctereutes procyonoides | reverse complement strand
TGAATGGTTAATTGTCTGTTGTCTGTGTGGATTTTTTTTTTCTTGGTGAATCAGAAAGAATGATGAAATTTGGGCTTCCAAATTAAATGACTCATTCATAGTTCCATACATACATCAACAAATAAGAATCAAGCACATATTTTGTCTGTTCCTATAATAGATTCTATAAGAAGTATACAAATTTAGTGATAATCATCCATTCACTCATTCAACAAATATTCATTGAGCATCTACTTGTGCCAAGTATTGTACTGAGGCACAACAGTTGGCAGAACTAGAGTCACTGAGAATAGTCAAGTAAATGAACAAGAAGAGTTGCAAAGTGTGACAAGAATCCACATATGTGAAGCGGTATTATGCACTAAAGGTTTTGAGGTTTCCTAAATATAGACAGCTTTGTTTTTACGCAGAAGATGGCGGCCTCCCATTTTCAAGAACACGTATGTCGTATGTTGGTGGTTGGGGGAGATTGGTTTAAAGGGGCCTGATAGTGTCAGCCTGTGGCTTAGTTGGAATCCTGGCTGTACTGGGTGAACTTCAGCAAATTGTTACATGTCTCTCTGACTTAGTTCCTTCAGACATAAAGAGAGGTCACTAGAACCTACTTCCCAGAGTTGTTTTAAAGATAAAGCAAAATAACACAGGAAAATATTTAGCATCAGACCTGATAGGTGATAAGATGTCAGTAAAGGGCAGCTCTTCGTGTGAAAGGAAACCACTGACCATCATGAAGATACATGCTTGGATCCTGAGCAGACATCCCTAGCCTTGCCAGGCCTCAAGCAGGACTCTGTATAGCCTGCCTCCTCCTTGCTGACTGGAGGACAGTCTACATCAGGGAGCAAAGCAGAGGAAGTGTGCTCCCATATATATTAATGAGATGAAGGAACGTAAAGAGCCCAACATAATCTGTTTATACATTATACATTTCTCTTGTTATTATTCAGCATTGATCGAGTACCCTCAATTCTGTAAGCTTTTTATAGAATGTCCCAACAACTCTCAATTACCTGAAGTCCAGAGGAGCAGGTATGGCAAGAAATAAAGGAAACCAGAGAAAAGGTTTGTAGTCCATATCACCACCCTGAGAAGGAATATCAAAGCCTTATTTTGGCTGAGCTATTGGCTTGTACCAACAAGGAGCAAGAAGGGATCCTTGGGGCTAGGCTTTTGGTTCCATGAGGGAAGGTTCTGTGTAAACCACTTGACAGTTGGTATGCCAGCTCCTAGCACAGTACCTACTCTATATACAGTTGTTGAATAAACATTTGTTGAAAGGAGTGAATCAGTTAAAAATAGCACTTTTTTCCATGCTTACTGTATGTGAGGAACTATTTTAAGAGTTTTACACATACTAATTTTATTTAATTCTCACAAAAACGTTGCCAGTGAGGTCAATAACTATTATTACCTCCATTTTCTAAAGGAAGGCATGAAAGCACAGAGAGGTTAAGTAACTAGGCCAAGATTGCACAGCTGGTAAAGGCAGGGCCAGGGGTCAAATCCTGGCAGTGTGTCTCTAAAGGCAGTACTCTAATGCCCTCTCCTCATTAGAACAGTGTGACCTAGATGTCTGCCTTTAGCCTGCAGGTCATACTTCCTAGCTTTAAAAGTCTTGCTTCTTCTTAATTAGTGCCAACCCAGATCTCAGATGGACCCTTGGACCCTCCTCAAACTTACTTGTAGACAACTTGTTGTCTACTTTAGTGTCTGTGCTCCTGACTTGGTCAGACCCCCAAATTTCCTCCTCCCTCACTAGCTGTCAGTGTCCCTTCAACCCTCCCTCTCATCTGCTCAGTTTGAGGCTTTTCCACTCTTCCTAAAATGCAGACTACTCAAGAGCTGGAATCTTTATATCTTTACAACTGTATTGAATGTCAGACCCTGGGCCACTGTTCATTATCTCTATTCCTCACCATAAGTCAACCAGAGGGATATTGTTACTCTCATTGTATAGATGGGTGGGATGAAGTCATCTGCTGGGGGGCCAGTGCCGGTGTGTGGTGGAATCTGGGTTCAGAGCTGCTTAGCCCACCCTCAAGATCCATGCTCTATTCCCTCTTTCACATAGTTGACCTCACTTCCATGTTCACATGCTGTGAACAACCCCCACCATCCCCAACACTGAGGCAGCCAAAGGGGGAGGAAATGGTGGAAGAAGACTCACTGATCCCCAGTGGGGCTCAGTCAGGGAACATTTTGGGGAGTATGTGTCTCCTGGGCCTGTAGAGTCAGCCACAAGGGCACAGACCTAGGACAGGCAAGAAATTTGAGTTGAACTCTGATATTAAAAAAGAGGCAGTAAGAACAGAGTGATCACTCTGAACCTGTATATTAAATGTATTTTCTCCTTGTGAAAAAAAAAAAAACAACCTGCAAAAGTTATGTTTCTACATAAAGGCAGCCTGTGTTTCATAGCTATTCTAATTTATGGGCCGTACATTCCTGTGATTGTCTTGAACTGAATAGCCAAGTAAATAATCATCGAGAGCCACAGGTAAATCACTTGGAGGTGAACCGACCCTGTCCAGGGCCTCCAGAAATGGCACAAACATTATTTCCTAATTTTGCAGATTTCTTCATCTGAGCCCAGAAAACACCTTCTCTTGTTGGCTTTCAGGTTTGACACTTTTTTCCACTCACACCCTGAAGAGACAGTGGCAAGGTGAAACGTGAGAAGTGTTTAAAGCATTTTCAAAGATTCCCTTCTAATTTTCCTTCTCAATTCTAAGGAAATAATGCCATTCACTTCACTTCCACAAGTATTTATTCAGCTACCAAGGGAACTGGAAATGGGAGGTGTTGTGAGGAACCCAGAGTGGGAAGACCCATACCACAGCCACACACAACCTGGGACCTGGTTAGTTTGTTTTGTTTGTTTGTTTTTAAATTTTGGTAAAATATATGTAACATAAAATTACCATTTTAACCACTTTTCAGTGTGTGATTCAGTGGCATTAAGTACATCTGTATTATTGTGTGACCATAATCACCATCCATCACCAGAATTTTTTCCTCTTCCCAAACTGAAACTCCATTTCTATTAAACACTGTCTCCTCATTTCCTCCTTCCCCCGGAGTCTAGCAACCACCATTCTACTTTCCGGCTCTGTGAACTTGACTATACTAGGTACATGATATAAGTGGGATCCTACGGTACGGGTCCTTTTGTGACTGATTTACCTCACCTGGTATCATGTCCTCCAGTTTTATCCATGTTGTAGCTTGTGTGACCTGGCTGATGTTAAAAATGAGAACGCTGAACCGATGAAAATACTAGTTCTTATATAAGTCAACCAGAGAGGCATATTCATATCCATTTGCGGTTGTTTTAAGGAAATTTGAGCCTGAGATATGTAATAAATCTAAAGCATTTATTGAGCTAATACTCTGTGTAAGACCCCATAGAGTGAATGAAGCTGCAGAAGATGCTTCTTCTCCAGGTTACAATTTCAATTCAGCTGCTAAGTAATAAGTAACATCAGAGTACAAATAAAAATGTAAACAGGAGTTTAAAACTGAGGGATCATCTCAGAAGGCATGATTGGGGAAGAGGTGGATTTTAGTGGGACCTTGAAGGATAGAGAATTTAGTACAAAAGGAATGGAGCCAGAGAGAGAAAAGGAATGGAGCCAGACTAGCATGGAGTGAAAATATGTTTAATAGCAGACTGTGTCTGTCTTGTTCATTGTTTTATCTCCAGTGTCTGGTACAACAAGACGTAGTACATGTTGCATGAATAAAGGAATGCAGAGCCCAAAGATGAGAAAGCCCACAGTGAGTTTGGGAAATAGTGAGTAGACAATCTGGCTTGAGAAGGGTCCTGTAGCAGAGTTGGGGCTAAAAAGAAAATGTTGGTAGACACCAGAGTGTAGAAAATGTTGACTGTCAGGCTAAGGAACTAGGACTTTATCCTGAGGGAAATAGGGAGGTATTGAGGATGGTTGACCAGGGGAGTTCATAGTGATTATTATACTATTTCTAATCATAAGTGTCATCAAAACGCAAATACCCGCTGAGGAGCTTAAAGTGGCCGTAGCTGGGTGAATGTTAATGGAATGTGTCTTTGTTGGACTTACACTGACCAGGCCACGTCTCATTTAGAAGCATCATTTTTTGGAAGCATTTTAAAGTGACAGAAAATAGAGGAAGCTGGCAGCCAAGAGGCTAGTAATGGCAATGTTCCAGTAACCAAATACAAAACTGACCACTTATCTATGGCAATTAGAGGAAGAAGGCAGATCTTGATGCCATGATACAAGAGAAGATCACAAAATTTAGGGATCTTGAAATTCCCTACAGAGAATCAGAAGCCAGAGACCAAATGTCAGGCCTGGCTGATCAGCCAGTAAGGGATTTTTTAAAGAAAAAGAAGAGAAGGATATTTTTTGCCTTGTAGAATGTGAGGTTGGGATGAGATGCCAGACTTTCATATCCAAAGGAGAAGTAGAGCTTCAGCATTAAATTTCTGGGGAGATTTGATCTGCAGCAAGGCAAAGGTGGACAGTCTCAAGACCTAGTAATGAAGGTCATAAGAACACAGGAATTATGAAGAGACAAGCAGAGGGCGGGAGAGGGAAAGGCACGCAACAGGAGGTGAGAAGGGGAGACTGACTTTGTTTGCATATAACAGAAGTCACCTCAACAGGTTTAAACCAAAAAGGGGTATTTATTTCAAGGTAACAGGATGTTTCATGGAATCCAAGAAGACAGTCAAGGTTAAAAGGAAAATGGAACTAGGAACTGGAGAGCTGGCCAGAACCAGCAATTACCCTTTTTGTCCTGTCCCTCTCGAGGCCACCTGAACTCTCCCCTCTGCTCCCCGTTCTGCACTTGCTTTATTCTTTGCTCTGTCCTCTACACAGATAGCTGCCTCTACAGTCACAAGGATTACCTATCCCCACTTCAGAAGACTAGCAGAAACTAGCTGGTGCCCTGAATCCAATTCCAAATATTTGGGGGAGAAAATACAACTCACCTCTTAGTGCAAGGTTCTACTAGATTCCGTCAGCTATGGGCTGGGGGTGGAGCCACATGGTATAAATATGATCCCTAAGTGCACCTTCCATGGCTGGGAGAATAGTTTTGGAAAGCAGGTGTCAGGCTGGGCAGATGCCACAGAAGGGATAGACTAAACTGACTCTCTCAAGAGCAATAACACCCTGTCAGGGAAGAAGGGGCTGAAGGAAATGTGGCTACCTCCATCCAGAGAGGCAAAGCCTCTAGCAGCCATGAGAACAGTCTTCCAAAAGCTGAAGAGGTACTTGCATATTTGCACACACTCATGTAGGTGACAAAGGAGTAGATGAGGGAGAAACATCCCACTAATGAGGGCTGTCATGCTATGATGGGCTGATCTGTGAGCAAGGAGACTCCCCCAAGTGCAATTGGTTGAGCAGAGGCCTTTTACCCACTTAGAAGAAGGTAGATCAGAGCAGGGACTCCAGGCCTGGGGGAAGTCACTTTAGATGATCTCACCAGGCTTCTTCCAATGCTAAGATTCTGGAATATTTCCTCTTAATCACCCCAACTGCAGCCCTACCTCCCCCCTTGTCTCCTCTCTTTTAGTTTATCTAATTATAATCTAAATCAGGGTCTCTTTTTCTGGCTGAACTTCAGGAAGTCCAAGAATGTCCTAAAATTGGATGCAAAATTGTGGGCAAGGATGGGAGGGTATGTTTCTATGTAGATTTTCCTAGAGGAAGTCTAGAGACAGGTTCAATCAAAAACTATGACCAAGAAGAGAGTGAAAAACTATGACCTAAAGAGAAGTGGGTTGAGGCAGCTTATAATAACATTGAAATGGAAAAATGGGGATCCCTGGGTGGCGCAGCGGTTTGGCGCCTGCCTTTGGCCCAGGGCGCGATCCTGGAGACCCGGGATCGAGTCCCACGTCAGGCTCCCGGTGCATGGAGCCTGCTTCTCCCTCTGCCTGTGTCTCTGCCTCTCTCTTTCTCACTGTGTGCCTATCATAAATAAAAAAAAAAAAAGAAAGAAATGGAAAAATGAAGATGGAAGTAGGAAACAGAACTAGAAAAAGGAGAAATGAAATATATTAAAAAACCAGTAGGGTCCTCATAGCTGCCATGGTTAAATTTCAGGTTGGATTTTGAGCTTCCTGGCAGCCAAAGAAACTTGGTGTCATTTGAATGACTATAAGAAACAGCAGTTCCTCAAGAGAAACTAGGCTAATCCTAACACTGACTTTTAAAAGAAATTTCTCACCAAACAAAAATATCACAGAAGTAAATATAAGAGTAGTAACAATATTACTACTTATTGAAAATTACTTTGTGGCAGGCACCAGGCTACATTATACATATTATTTCATTCAATCCTTTTTCAAAAGATTTTATTTATTTACTCATGAGAGGCACAGAAAGGCAGAGACATAAGCAGAGGGAGAAGCAAGCTTCCCTTGGGGAGCTCCATGCAGGACTCAATCTCAGGACTCCAGGATCACGCCCTGAGCTGAAGGCAGATGCTCAACCACTGAGCCAACCAGATGTCCCTATTTCATTCAGTCTTGAAAATCATACATTGGGCAGGCCCCATTATTAAGCTTGAGGGACTAGTGAGGAAAGTGGAGTGCAGAGAGGCCCGGAGACTTATTCACATTCTCACAACTGACAGGAATGGTAGAGAAGCATCCATGCTGTGCCTGTTGGACTCCAGGTGCATGCTCTTAGCCACTGTAAATAACACAGATCTTTAAAAACAAGAGGTGAAGAAGGAATAAGAAAAATGCCAACCATGACCAGTACCCTCAAGCAGCTTTAAATCTGGCTGGTAAGAAAGGCCTATATAAACCAAAATTTCAAAATAATAACAGTTGTTACCACTTTTGAGAACCTACAATAGGCAAGGTTTTATTTTAGGTGCTGTATATATATTGTCTCTTTTAATTTTCCAAATAACCCTAAGATGTATGTATTACTACCTCCATATTTTTTGAAGACTAGTTCTAATTTGGTCAAGTCCAAAGTTTCTTGGCTGCCTTTCAAGGTCCTGCATAATTTGGCCTTTTCCTATCCAACATAATTTCCCATGACTGCCCCAAAGGAGGCAGCCATATCAAATGAAAAAGCATGGGATCCCAGACACTGCCATTTTCTCACTGTGCGACCTTGAGTGAGCTCCTTAACCTGTCTGAGTAAGCTTCAGTTTCCTCATCTGTAAGACAGTTACAATGACAACTACTTTTCAGGGGAGTTAAAAGAATAGAAGATTTAAGAATGTATCATCCAGGGGATCCCAGAGCAGTCTGTGGGAGGGAGGGACTGGGGTTAAGGGGCTGAGGGACTGATCTATCCATTCATTTCTCCATCCAAACAGCATTTACTGAGACTGGATATGCTGGCTCCTATTTAGGCATCAGAGGTCCAAAATGAATGGGGTGTGTCCACCCTTGAGGAAATCACAGTCTACTGGGTGGGCACACATTTACACTTGATCTTAGCCAAAAGGCTGAGAAGCAATGTGGGCACACATTTAAATAGTGTCATGCATAATGAGGAGTGGTTAGTGATGAAGGTCTGGAATAGACTTGCAGAGGTACAATTTTTTTTTTTTTGAAGAGAGATTATATGAGCAAGACTTTATTAGAAAAGCTGGTGGAACGTGATATCTGAGTAAACTCAGGAGTGATGGAAAAAAGTTTGGGTGATAGAACTTGTCGGAGATAGAGGGGTCAGATGGAGAAGTTGATTTAGTTTAGGACATCCTAAGTCTGAGATGGTGATGAGACATCTACGTAAAAAAAATATAGTTGGCAATGACGCGGATCAGCATTGGAGTGTGAGGATTGAACAGGAGATCGAAATTTAGGAATGAGAAGTAATGATGTGACCATTTTATTTTTATTTTTTAATTTATTTATTCATTAGAGACACACAGAAAGAGAGAGAGAGAGAGGCAGGCAGAGACACAGGCAGAGGAGAAGCAGGCTCCATGCTGGGAGCCCAAGGCAGGACTTGATCCCGGGACTCCAGGATCATGCCCTTAGCCGAAGGCAGGCGCCTAACTCCTGAGTCACCCAGGCATCCCCTGATGTGACCATTTTAATCATAAAAATGTTGGGCTTTCTGAAGAGTTGCATTAAGATATAAAAGAAAGGCAATGACACAGCCTTGGAGGCATGAGGAGAAGGAGGAACCAACATAAGAAAGGGTAGTTAGAGAGATAGAAAGAAGAAAGGCAAGTCAGAATATCAAGTATCCTAGAAATCACTGATGGAAAGAAAGTCAAGAAGAATAACAATATTGCCTGAAAAGTCAAAAAAAATTAGGATAAGAAAAAGTAAATTTTCTTCTGCAAGAAATCACAGAGAGTTGCCAAAAAGGAAAAAAGCCCAGTTTCAGAGCATTATGGAAGCTGCAGGTAAAGATAAAAAAAAAAAAAAAAAGGTGGAGGTATTTGTTATAAATTGCTCATCTGAGAAATTCTGCATGAAGGAGGAAAAGACTCAAAATAGTGGGTAAATGGGCCATCAGGGTCAAGCAAATGATTCTTTTCAACTGAGAGAAATATCCTCTGAGAATGAAGCTAAACGAGAGAGATATTTTGATGTGAGGTATGGGAATGTTCTAGAACACATACCACATAGGCTTAGTCTTCTCATATAAGATTAAGTCAGGGAGTTTCTAACTGGAATAGATGAAGGAAGGATATTCTTAATCTTGAGTAGTGAATTTGAACTCTGACATTATGAACTGTTAGAGGCCAAATCTTCATAGTTCTTTATCTCTCTAGCAGGACAGCAAGAACAGAGGAAAACAGGGAGGGGTGATGACCTGGGTCTGGTGTTGACTCCTGTCTGAAGCATGAATGAGAATCTGGAGTGTGGGCAAGGTTAGGTATCTAGGCTGGAGGCTCAGTGCTGGGTGAGGATGGGTGCAGGGTCATTAGAAGGAACTGGGTGAAGAAGGAGGTGTAAAAGTTCTGGTTTAATACACAAAGATAAACTCAAAATGGATGAAAGATCTAAATGTGAGACAAGAATCCATCAAAATCCTGGAGGAGAACACAGGCAACACCCTTTTTGAACTTGGCCACAGCAACTTCTTGCAAGATACATCTATGAAGGCAAGGGAAACAAAGGCAAAAATGAAAACTATTGGGACTTAAGATAAAAAGCTTCTGCACAGCAAAAGAAACAGTCAACAAAACTAAAAGATAACCTACAGCATGGGAGAAGATCTTTGCAAATGACATATAAAGGGCTAGTATCCAAGATCTTTTTTTTTTTTACGAATTCATTTATTTATTCACAAGAGACACAGAGAGAGAGAGATAGAGGCAGAGACACAGGCAGAGGGAGAAGCAGGCCCCATGCAGGGAGCCTGACGTGGGACTCTATCCCGGGTCTCCAGGATCACGCCCCGGGCTGAAGGTGGCACTAAACCGCCGAGCCACCAGGGTTGCCCTCATATCCAAGATCTATAAAGAACTTAATAAACTCAACAGCAAAAAAACAAACAATCCAGTCATGAAACGGGCAAAAGACATGAACAGAAATTTCACAGAGGAAGACATAGACATGGCCAACAAGCACATGAGAAAATGCTCCGCATCACTTGCCATCAGGGAAATACAAATCAAAACCACAATGAGATACCTCCTCACACCAGTCAGAATGGGGAAAATTAACAAGACAGGAAACAACAAATGTTGGAGAGGATGTGGAGAAAGGGGAACCCTCTTGCACTGTTGGCGGGAATGCAAACTGGTGCAGCCACTCTGGAAAACTGTGTGGAGGTTCCTCAAAGAGTTAAAAATAGATCTGCCCTATGACACAGCAATTGCACTGCTGGGGATTTACCCCCAAAGATACAGATGCAGTGAAACGGCAGGACACCTGCACCCCAATGTTTATAGCGGCAATGTCCACAATAGCCAAACTGTGGAAGGAGTCTCGGTGTCCATCGAAAGATGAATGGATAAAGAAGATGTGGTCTACGTATACACTGTAATATTATTCAGCCATTAGAAACGACAAATACCCACCATTTGCTTTGTTGTGGATGGAGTTAGAGGGTATTATGCTGAGTGAAGTAAGTCAATCGGAGAAGGACAAACATTATATGGTCTCATTCATTTGGGGAATATAAAATATAGTGAAAGGGAATAAAGGGAAAGGAGAGAAAATGAGTGGGAAATATCAGAGAGGGTGACAGAACATGAGAGACTCCTAACTCTGGGAAATGAACAAGGGGTGATGGAAAGGGAGGTGGGCGGGGGGGTTGGGGTGACTGGGTGACACGCACTGAGGGGGGTCACTTGGTGGGGTGAGCACTGGGTGTTATGCTATATGTTGGCAAATAAAACTCCAATTAAAAAAAAAGTTCTGGTTTAAGTGAGGTTTAGAAGTAGGGGAAAAGACAGATGTATTCATTTTCTAGGGCTGCTTTAACAAATTGCTACAAATTTGGTGACTTAAAAGAACAGAAATTTATTCTCTCACAGATTTGAAGGCCAGAAGCTTGAAATTGAGGTGTTGGCTGAGTATTTATTACTCCTTCTAAAGGCTTTAGGGGTGAACCTTCCCTGCCTCTTCTACCTTCTGGTGGCTCCAAGCATTCTTTGGCCCGGAGGTGCATAATTCCAATGTCTAGCTCTATCTTCACATGGCCTTCTCCTCTGTGTGTCCCAAATCTCCCTCCACTTTTCTGTAATTAAGGACACTTGTCATTGGATTTAGGGCCCACCCAAATAATCCAGGATGATCTCACTTGAGATCTTTAAAATTAATGGTGACTGCAAAGACTTTCCCCCAGATAAGTTTGCATTCATAGATTCCAAGTGGACATCTCTTTTGGGAGCCACCGTTCAACCCACTCCAACAGGCAAGTAAGTTGTAATTAGAATTAGGAGCCCACCTGAAGGAGAGTAGAAGTGCATCAGTGTCCCTGAGTATAGCTTTGCTCAATATATCACACATGTGCTGATTTGGGGTGCAGGGGGAGGGGTCAAAATTTCAAATTGGTTGGGAAATAATGATATTAGTAGTTGTGATGGTTAATCTTAGGGACTGGCTGTCTTAAGGAGGAAGATGGAATGAGATAGGGCTTTCTGACCACCTGCAGGTATTTCTGTAGGTAGTGAGTTCTGGGGTACCATTGCCAAGGTGCCAAAACACCAATTACCAAGACTTTGAATATTGGTGGGAAAAGCTAGAAAAAGGCTGACCCTCTTATTTTCTATCCCACTTAGTCAGGGAGCATGAGACCTGTGGAAGAAGTCAGTTTCTTTCTCACTTCTAAGATGCTACCCGTGGTTTGTGTACCCTGAGGAGAACTTCTGTCAGTCTATCTGTCTGACTCTCTCTATCCCCCTTTCTGTCTCTCAAGTAATCTTCAAGCCAGTAGAAAACAGGACAGATTTCAAAACTTTTACCATTTCCCTTTTTAAAAACCAAGATGATAGTCTTCTCTTTTATGTTTTGGTAATATTTTTTCTTCCAGATACCCACATCTACCATATCTACCCAAAATAGCTTGCATGAGGGCAGGGAACCCTGTCTCTTTTGCTTTTCTTTTATCTTCAGGGTACAGCAAAGAGCTGTACCAATAGATGTTGAATGAATGAATGAATGAATGAATGAATACATGAATAAAATTGCATTTCCCTAGTTTCATATGCATGAAAATCACCAACAAGACTCTTATAGCAAGTGTCGAAGATGTACTTCTGGGCTCACTTGATCTGTGTCCTGTCCTTGAATTCCTGTACCAATATGGATAATAGCTCTGTGCCTTGTCAATAAGTACAGCATGTTCCATCCACTGCTGCCGAACCCTTAACAAGCCATCACAGTGGAGGGGCCTGTGTGAAGGTGACACTTGCCCCCACCAATGTCATCTAAGGAAATACCCATCTTCCCTTAAGTGTCTCTCCTCCCTGCCTTCACATATCAGTGCACTATAAATGATGATGAGGAGGGTTTGTAAATCAAGAAAAAGGCCCTGCTTTCAAGCACTCCTTAATTAGGTAGGATGGATACAGCATCCTAGTTCATTTGGACGGGACAGTAGGGAACCGTTCCATCTCCTGGATGTCCCCATCTGGGTCCTGCAGTATGTTCCCAGGGCGTGATTGCTCTGTGTAAGGAGCTTATAATTTCTAAGCTTTTCTCCCACCAGGACTGACAGGAATATTTTGCAGGTTGAGTCTGCTACCGGGTTTTACAAAAAGGTTTGACAATTCAACACAATTAAATTTTATTTAGTTATTTATATTTCACCTTGTTCTGAAAACAATTTACGGTTCCTTCTAAGACTATATCAGTTAGATCGGGGAAAAATAAATTATAAATAAATGAGACAAAAAGAAGTAGTATTTGAAACCTAAAACCGAGAAGACTGTCACACAGCAATGCATACTATAAAATTCTATATACTCAATATGGATGGGATTCACACTCAGGTCTGAGTGTTCTAACGAGTGCAAAAATGGAAAACCCGATCAGTCATACAATTTACAGCATCCATGAGAGAGCATACTTATGGGTCAAATACTTAGGAAAAATCTCGCTAATCCTGATCTGAGAATAGACAGAAATTTCTCAGAGGGTTCCGCTTAATGAGAGTCGCCCGTGATGAAGTCACGAACATGGCAATAAAATCTCTGCACAAACAATGCATTCTGCACAGGATTCTTTCTTAGTAGAAACTTGAAATATCCACATCCCATCAGAGGTGAAGACTATAAAAGCAATTATTAGTGGATCAACATCAATTTGTAGCCAAGTCAGTGCTGGCCTGGCTTAAATCAGGAAATGACTTTAAAGAACCTTGAAATGTGGCTGAAAAGAAGGAGCACTGGTTCCAGGTCCTATTCCCAGCACTGATGCCATGTAGGATGGTGAGAACTCAGACTTTGGATGCAGATAAAAGTGATTTTTGAATCACCACTTAATTAGCTGTGTTCCTTCAGGTATCTGCATCTCAGTTTATGTATCTGTATAATGGATTATATGATCTCTTTTGTACAGGTTGTTGTATGTGTGAAGGGCAGTATAGATGCAGTGTCCAGCACAACGTCTAGAACAAAACAGTGCATTATAAAGAGCAACTGCAAAGCTTTCTGAAATATCCTTAGACTGTGAATTTATGTAGCGCAAGATGAATTTCTTGGGCCTCAGTTTCCCCAAGAAACTGGCAGAAACTTAATGATGTTGGAGAGTGAACACTGCCTAAATCCCTTTGCATCTCTAGCATTCTATTATATGATTGCATGAAATTTAAAATATAATACTTTTAAAGATTTTATTTACTTAAGAGAGAGAAAGAGAGAGCACACATTCAGCATGCAGCTGCTGTCCACTCCTCCAGCCTCACTCCTGACACTAATCAACTGCTAGTGACCCAAATTCGCAGTTTTCTTAAACTGTGCTTTACCCAGTCTGATCTTCTGCTTCCAGTGTATCATCCTACCCTCCCAACTGACTTCCAGAAATTCACTTAAAGAAATTTCTAGATGGCTAATACTAACTCCTAATTTATCTTCTTAGGAAGATTAAGTGTCAAGGAGCAAAAATCATATCCACATTAAGCTTTTTAAACTTTTTTCTGTTTTTCATTGTTTTAAAAGCAATCCTATGATTTATGAGGTACCTACAATGTGCCAGGCACTGCACTGTAAACATTACCTTTTTAATTCTTGCAAGGTTCCTTAGAGGTCAGTAACATGCCTATTTTACAGATGAGAAAACAGAGACTGAGGGAAGTTAAGCAATTTGCCCAAGATAGGACAACTAGATGATTAGGGATGATGGGATTGGAGCCCAGTTCTGAATCTGAAACCAATGTGCTTTCCATTGCACCACACTGTCTTCCCAAAGTAGCAGACAGGATCCCAAGGAAGGCTGTCTACACTGCAAGATGAGTCAGACACATGGAACACAGTGACTCCTGAGGAAGTAGAAGGTAACTTGAAAGTTAATGTATTCTGTTTTCTTTTAAAAGTTTTTTTTAAAATTTTTTTATTTATATATGATAGTCACACAGAGAGAGAGAGAGAAGCAGAGACATAGGCAGAGGGAGAAGCAGGCTCCATGCACCAGGAGCCCGACGTGGGATTCGATCCCGGGTCCCCAGGATCGAGCCCTGGGCCAAAGGCAGGCGCCAAACTGCTGCGCCACCCAGGGATCCCCTGTATTCTGTTTTCTTGATTCCAGAGAGGATTAGAGGATTATTATCAGTCTTCCCCAACACACACACACACACACACACACACACACACACACACTATCTCATTATCAAATCAACTGGCACTATTTGTGGAAAGCCCTATCAGTTTGTCAGTTTGTTCCTGGAATGTGCAAGAAGCCTAAGGCTGGCCCTGCTGAGAGATAGCTCACAACCTCACTGAGGAGAGGTGACAGTGGGACCCATGAAACCACCAGAAAAAGATGCAGGAAGCTATAAACCAAGTGCCAAATTGTGTAGTGCAGATTACAATGCAAACTCATCTTGAAGGAGAGGAGTCAGATCAGACATCATGGAGGAGACTGGTCCTGAACCCAGTCTGGAAGCAGGACAGGTAGGGAGCCCACCCAAATTTAAGCAGAGCAGTATATGAAAAAGGAGCCCTCAGGGTGCCCAGGTGGCTCAGTCGGTTAGACGGCTGCCTTCCGCTTGGGTCCTGATCTCAGGGTTTGAGGATTGAGCCCCGCATCAGGTTCCCTGCTCAGTGGGGAGCCTGCTTCCTCCCCTTTCTCTGCCTGCTGCCCTGCCCCCGCTCATGCTCTTTCACCGTCTCTATCTCAGATAAATAAAATCTTAAAAAAAAAAGGAGCCCCCAAACCCAAAGAGGAAGCAGCATTATGAAAAAGGTAACAGAGTTGTCAGAAAAAATGGGATTCATTATCTAAATTGTGAAATGTAATCTCAGCTCCATTTATTCTTCTATTTCTACATATTTTTCATTGGGATAGAAAACATAAAGATTACAAGTGCTATCTCATGAAGCAACCTCCCACTATCATTTCCAAGTTATCAAACCTGGCCCATTGAAGAATGGGCTCCAATCCCAGCTCCCTAATCATCTAGTTGTCTTCTCTTGGGCAAATTACTTAACTTCCCTCAGCCTCTGTTTTCTCATCTGTAAAATGGGCATGTTACTGACCTCTAAGGGACCTTGCAAGAATTAAAAAGGTAATGTTTACAGTGCAGTGCCTGGCACATTCAGAGAAAATCACCTGTAGACCCATTGGATGTCCCCTCAGTGTGCTCCAGACACACCAGTCTCCTTGCAGCTCCTCAAGTGCCCCAGGCATAGGCCCAGTCCAGCATGGTGCTGCCTCTCTCATACCTATATGGCTCCCTCCCTCTCCTTCTTCAGAGTTTTGCTAGATTATAGAAGCCTCTTCTAACATGTTGTTGGCCTCTTACACACTTATTTTATCTCTAGAGAACTGATCATTACTAATGGAATTAGGGAACCCCAAGAGAACAGGAATTTTTGTGTTTTGTCACTTACACTGCAGAGTTTGTGTTAAAGCTTACTTGTGTTGAAGAATATGGGTAGGACAGCCCCAGTGACACAGCAGTTTAGCGCCGCCTGCAGCCCAGGGGGTGATCCTGGAGACCCTGGATCAAGTCCCTCGTTAGGCTCTCTGCATGGTGCCTGCTTCTCCCTCTGCCTCTCTCTCTCTCTCTCTCTCTGCATCTCTATGAATAAATAAATAAAATATTTTTTAAAAAATTTAAAAAAAGAATATGGGTAATGCTAATTTGGATTGGTTCACCTAGTAGATGCCCAATAAACATTAGTTGAATTATGATCATCTAAAAATATAAGATTCTCCCAAATTATAGAGTCCGGAAAATGTTCCCAAAGTCTTAAAGGAATCATTCCTAAAGCTATAGGGATTTGGACTATGAGATGACATCTATGACATGAGGAGATCCCTTGGGACCATCTGATTCAGGCTCAGTCAGCTGTTGGGGCTGGAGCCTGGGGCCTCCTCCAAAGTATACCGTTTATTTAGGAAGTGAAACCTTTAAACTGACTACAGGTCTGCTATGTGCAAAGGCCATATATTCAAAGCCTGCCCTGATCTCCCACCCATCCTTAATTCCATTGCACCCTCTGGTTCCTGTCTCCACATCCCAGGATCCAAGCTCATTATAATACTACCAACAGCTAGACATTAATGTCATAGCTGCTAAGTTGACATGGGGTGGGGGTAGGAGGGTACAGGGGCCCTGCAGTAACTCCAAACCCAACTTTGTGCTGAAGGAAGTGAATGACACAGCCCTCAGGTCCCAATTTTAGCTGACCCCATGACCTAGGGAAATATACTTGGTTTTTTTAATGATACTGCCCTGGATGAGAAGACAATCAATAATATTCTCTGATTCAAAGCAGATTCTTTTTTTTTTTTTTCCAGAGCACATTCTTAATCTGACATATATATACCTTTTGGGATAGGCTGGGAAGACCAGGATATTAGGTTGAAACATAAAATTTGCCACTTTTGTATGTCAAAATTGGTCTGATAGCAGCAATTCCATGTGTTTTAAGAAAATCAGATACTGTGTTTTAAGTAACACTATTGTCCAGGTGAGTATAATTTCGAATATGGGACTAGTGGTTCCCTAGCCCATCTTTAATTGTACAGTCCGACTAAGCTCCCAGGAGGCAATAAATACTAACATTTTTTAAAAGATTTATTTATTTATTCATGAGAGACACAGACTGAGAGAGAGAGGCAGATAGAGGCAAAGGGAGGAGGCTCCTTGCAGGGAGCCTGACATGGGACTCGATCCAGGGTCTCCAGGATTATGCCCTGGGTGATCCTCGCAGGGAGCCTGATGTGGGACTCCATCCCAGAGCCCGCTGAAAGCAGGTGCCCAACCGCTGAGCCACCCAGGCATCCCTAAATACTAACATTTAACAAGTGCCTAGGGTGTGGGAAGCACTTTCACTAATAATCGTCTTATGTGATCCTAAAGTAGATAGTTCCCTCCTGCATTCATCTTAGAATAAACAAACATATATTTGGCACTTTCTAGTCTTTCTAGTTGAGGAATCATAAAACTATGGCCCCTGGTGCCTGGGTGACTCAGTGGTTGAATGTCTGCCTTTGGCCCAGATCATGATCTCAGGGTTTTGGGATCAAGTCCCACATCGGGCTCCCCATGGGGAGCCTGCTTCTCCCTCTGCCTATGTCTCTGCCTCTCTCTGTGTGTCTCTCATGAATAAATAAAATAAAATCTTTAAAAAAAGAAAGAACTGGGATCCCTGGGTGGCGCAGCGTGTTTGGCGCTTGCCTTTGGCCCAGGGCGCGATCCTGGAGACCCGGGATCGAATCCCACGTCGGGCTCCCGGTGCATGGAGCCTGCTTCTCCCTCTGCCTGTGTCTCTGCCTCTCTCTCTCTCTCTCTCTCTCTGTGTGACTATCATAAATAAATTAAAATTAAAAAAAAAAAAAGAAAGAACTATGGCCCATGGCCCAAGCGCACCTACAGCCTGTTTTTGTATACCTCAGAAACTAAGAATGTGTTTTACATATCTGAAGAGTTGTAAACACACACACACACACACACACACACACAGGATGCGGGGATGGTTAGGTTAGGAGAGGGGTGGGGGGAGAAATACACAATACAGACAAATATGACCCCCAGAGCCTGAAATATTTGCTATCTGGCCCTTCACAAAATTTGTCAATCCATATTTAGATGCCAGGCATTAATGCCAGGTACGTAATATGCTAAAGTAGTAAGAGAGTGAGAAGGCCCTGTAAGGGTCAGGCATGATGGCACTGGTGTTGAGTGTGGCCACAACAGCAAGCGAAGGGGAAATAACTTAGAAAGCAAAGGTTCTGGCCCCCTTTCTGTTTCTCACATTTGCTATGTGAACTGGGATAAGTTCCCTAAATTATCCCAGGCCAGCAGTTTCTCCTATCAGATATACTACACATAAGAATGGAACTCTTTTTCAGAAGAGTCCAGGAGTTCATTAGGGCCAGTCCAGGGGACCAGATTAGGATGTGTATTCTAGTTTGAGAGCTCATTATAATAATGATGACCCAATTACTTTTCTTCTTACAAATTTAAGGATGCTAAAAGGGCACAAGACAAGGGACAGAGAGGCGAGGAATTGTGAGGGAATAGGGAACACATCTCCCAGACAAGAATTCAAGATGTGTTTTAGATGACAAACGTAGAATTGTCATTGGGGGGCCAGAAAATTGTTTTTAAGCAGAAAGTCGTTTTCTACGTTTGAGCATCCAAATGCAAAAAGAAAAATACCAATACTATAGGCCAAATACAAAAAGGGGAGGGGGATCCAATTTTAAAAATGGTCATGGCAATGAAAAACTATAACTTCCAATGTGAACCAATTCATTGAGGCCTTAACATTCATTTGTTGGGAATGGAGGGGGCAGTAAAATCTGCCGTCAGAGCCAATTGGGGAGCGGCAGGCTGGAAAGGTCAGCTCTGGCTAGGGATGTGCAACTCCTGACTTTGTTAAAATGATGGTATTCGACAGAAGTTACATCTGAGGTCAAGTGACCGCAATAACAGGGGACAAGGAGCGCTCTCAAATCATTCTCGGGGATGAAAATGACATGAAACTGACATAATATCTGAGGTGAGATGAAACTCAAATCCTCAGCAGCTGAACACTTCACCTACTGATGGGCAGCTTGACCCTCACCAATCTCATAATCATACCCGTGTCAAGAGAGGAACAGAGTCTCCAGTAACACAAGGGCTCAGCTTTGGCTGTTTTGGGGAGGGAAGGCTTTGTCTCTGCTTCTGAAATGATGGTGTTAAAAGTTTCAATACTTGGCTTTAAACCTTTCAAATCAATGTCTTATTAGAAAAATTGGATTCCACCTACTTGCATGGAATCTCTTCCCTTATGTAATTTTTCTCCACTCTGGATATTTCTTGGCTAGCATTTTAAGCA
The DNA here is from genome assembly GCF_905146905.1 of Nyctereutes procyonoides. Classification (NCBI taxonomy): domain Eukaryota; kingdom Metazoa; phylum Chordata; class Mammalia; order Carnivora; family Canidae; genus Nyctereutes; species Nyctereutes procyonoides. The sequence goes on along the minus strand of NW_026575140.1, from coordinate 42,439,470 downwards.
ATAAAATGTATGTTTTAGTTAGTTCAATGACTATCTTCATGTTATTTAAAGATTCAACCCAATTCTATTCAAAACATAAGGATGATCTCTAATCTGGGTTAATCTTCTAGCTTCAAAACCTCATGGGAGAAGTGTCAGGGGAGGGGCGGGGGTTGGGAAGAAAATAATGATAAATTATAATCTCTTTGCCCCCAAATAACACATATGAAAGGAGGGTGTTCTGGAGACTGTGGGATATATTAACCCATGATAAAGGACTTCAGAAAAAGGAGGCTAAACTACATTTGAATTTAAAGTAAGTGTTAAAATTAAAAGCCCAAAAGGAGAAATATTACATTTAGTCAGCTGTTACAAAAAATACTTCATGCTCTATCATCTGCCCTGTAATTGCTCTAATATGAGGCTCGTTCTGGTAGACTGTACTCCCATCTATTGGTGTGTTTAAAAGAAGTTTAGGTGTGTGTTTGTTTTTTTCATGAGAAGAGAGAGGATGAATCAAGATGTGGTCCATTTGCATAAACACAACCATTCTGCCTCCAGAAGAGATGCTGATCTCTTCGCTGCCTATAGATGTAAGCGCCCCAAAGCCAATAAATACAGTTGTCAGCAAGGGGATGAATCAGCATGTATTTAAATCAAAGACAGCCATGAAAGACTACATTCGTTCCATTCCCAGGACCTGTCAAACCACAGAAGAGATTAAACATTTGACCCTCTTCATCCCCAACATTGCTCCACAAGAGACATTTCTGTCACTATTCCTGCCACTTGGCTTTCAAAGATGCCACAAAGCCTAGGGCGACCTCTGCTACATTTCAGTGTTGTTTATTGATTTCTGACCCAGTGCTTAATAGTTTTCCCAGTCCCCCTGAATGGCTTTTGTAAGCAATGGGGTTTGTACATCTCACCGATCAATACCTTTTATATTTACAATAAAATTGAAACTGCTTCTGCTGGGGGCGCAGCCCAGCATTTGTCATCCTTCAGCGAGGGAAAACTATGTCATTATCTGAATTAAAACATTTATTTCTGATTAAGAGAGTGTCCTATCTCATTAATTTTTCCCTTTCCAATAGAATGGGAATAGAACCCTATTGATTTTTGCACTTTTACACATCTCCACTGCTGGGAAGATAATTGAGAAGTTAGCCAGAATAAATGAAGTTTCAAGTCTAGTGGGCCAGCCAATACCTTCCAAATTCAAGGTGTTTTTATGAAGCTGGATTTTAATTTGTTGGCAAGCTGAAGCAGTGGGACTTATTCGGCTGAGTAAATTGGATTAAGAGTAGAATCGGCTGGAAGCATGTCTTGAGGAATGCTGAGGGCCTGGTTCCCCCTGGACAGCCAGAGCCTTGCTTTAGATTTATGCTAAGACAGCTTCCAAATTGCCCTCCTTCAAAACTCCCAACTCGCTTCAGGAAGTGTGGATCACTGACCCAAAAGCCTATTAACTTGTGTTTCCCTTCCTCATGCCCCTCGCCTTAAAAACAACCAAGATCTAATCAGAGGTTGAACTAGACCTTCAGATTGTCGGCATCAATTGATTACACTTTATTAGAATAATGGGACTAAATCCAAGCTTCATTAAAAGGAATTCCCTCTGCTTGGAACCCTTTTTTCCGAAGACCTTTCAATTATAAGCCCTTATGGCACACATAGGCAATCATGCCCACTGATATTTTTCTCATTAGGAATTAACAGTCATTTGTCCTTATTTTCATATGCAAAGCCCAAGCCTAATCTGCTCCTGGAAAGGACAGAAAATACACCAGTCTCTAGGGTTAAAAGGAAACAGGGGATACAGATAATTTAAAACATAGCTATCTTTGTTAATGTCTTAATTTGTTACCTTCTTTGTAATTTATTTGTCACTGGTCCATTACTTTTAACATTCACATTCACTTCTATGTATCTTTAGTTCCTCTAGGAAAAACAGGTTTTATCCTCACATTAAAGGAAAATGGGAACCAGGTTAGCTAAAGATCTTCAGGGTTATATCTAAAGATTCTTCAAGGGAAAAAATTTACCAAATGCCTTCCCTGGTGACCTAAAAATAGAGATCTGCCAAGGGAAGAGCTCGCCTAGAAACAAGGTTGAGAACTTTAGTTCATGTTTGTAATGCCACAGTGGAGGGGAATGTGAAGACCATATTTCCCCTTAAGTAAAATGAAGTAAAATGAAACATTGAAAATTAAGATTATTTCTACCAAAAAGATTTCCCAACTGGATTTATGTAACATAGGACAGTGTGAATTTGGCAGAAATGCTCTTTGGTATACTCGTGTGTATGCATGTGTGTATTGGGGTGTGTGTATAATGTGTGTGTATGTATATATATATATATATATATATATATATATATGTAGTATAGTTACAATTATACACATGCTCAGACACACACATCTGCATCCAGAAGGAAAAAAATAGCCAAGGAAGCACTTCAAGAAGGCTTTATTTACCAGAAAAAAAAAATCAACACAGCAGATTAAAAATGCTGTGGAAGTGAAGAACTTAATTTCTGACTGCATTTTAATGCATGGTCCAAAGTACCAAAGTATGCAAAAGGTTGAATACATTTATCACAAACAGTTCTGTTTTCTCTCTTTACACCAATGAGGAATTACAGGATTACCAATGACCTTCCTCCCAATGAAGCTCCGTAATTATGGTCATTTATTATACAACCGAGATGAATGGATGGAATTTACATAGAATAAAAATATTATTTAACAGCTGCGTTATTGATGTGTGAAGTGTAATTTTAATTTATTTAAATGCTATAAATATATTGGTAATGTATTCTTTTCAAATTAACCTCCTGAACCACACACTGGCAAAACTTCAATTAATATTGTACTAAAATCTATTTTCTCATGTTATGTGGAACTGTGTATGGCTCAAAATACGTAGTGCTATGATGCCTCAGCATACGTTACCAGTGTATTGTACTTTTCTCCTTGATTCATGATTTCAATTTGGAATTGAATTTCAACTGGGATCATTTAAAAAAATATATCTTCCCTTAAATAAAGGATCCCTATTTAACTTTAAAGTTGTTTTTACTACAAATTGCAAATGTAATGATTTGAGGGAAAATTCTCTGTATTTATGTTCAGTTAGCATATCACAATATTTTTAAATATTTAGTATATTTCCATTGAAATGATAAAATGGGGGAAATATTTAAGCAAACAGTTCTATCTAATTTGCTTAGCATATTAGCATAATCTCAATAAACCTGCAAAGAAACTGCTAGTTATACATTATGTTGCATTGCTTAGTACCAAAAACATATTGTATGTCTATCTGCAGAGATAGACTTATGTATTTTACTTCTGGGTTTATCTCTTTTGTATTCTGTCCATTTGCCCCTGGCTGTCATTATTCCATGCTCATCGACAGAAGAGTTATAGTTTGCAAAAACCTATCAGGTAGGCTGGACACTAGATAATTGAGGTGATGATCAGCCCCAGCAAAAGACAATTGATAGTGATAGTGTCGGAGGCTGCACCTAACAAGATCCGTACCCTCTGTCTCCTTTAGCCTTTCTTTGGAATGGACCGAATATGGAATAACATGGACATGGCTGATGAGCATCTGGAGACGGGATGGCAGTGCATAATACTTCCTGGAACTGCAATAGGATGGAGGTGTCTTTTGACATTGAGGCAGGTTATTAAATAGAAGTGTGAACTATTAAGAGATGATCATGACCCTCAGTACATTTTTATCAAAGTCAAAAAATATTTGACACCACTGAGCAGCCTACCACAGGCACAAGGGGAGAAATGCTTTATTATGGAAATTTGTACTATGTTCTTCAAAACAGAAGAATTCCGAATATGTGCATTTTAAAATTTCTAACAGCTTGTAGAACTACCAGTAATTAACACCAGTTGTAAGTTAAATATGCTCTGGGATGATATTTGTAAATGAGAAGGCTGACCAACCTTAATAAGAACTTCCTAAATTAAAATAAAAATTTAAAACTACATTTTAAAATAATGATGATTTTAAGTTGCTTATTTGCTAACATGATTTAACACAGTTTTTTCCTAAGAGGCTTTTAAAATTCACTCTCAGTACTATTAAATGCAGGGACACGTAGGGGGTGAAGAAGATTTTTAGGTGCATACAGTAGACTTTAAATGCAGATTTTTTTTTTTTTTTTTTTTTTACACAGACTCTAAAGTGCCTTCTCGATTTTAGTAGGTGGCTACCCTCACTTCCTAGGCTGTTTTTCTAACTTCCTGTTCACCGGTTCCTGCCATTTTTTTTTTTTTAGGTTGAGGGACCATCACAATTCTTAAGGGACCATCACTTTATAAGTCTAAATACTGCATAGTCTAACACCTTAATTGCAAGGGCAAAAACCAACGCAGCCCACTGACAATGGACTTAGGCCAGAAAGGATGAAGAAAGTCCTAGTTTTGCATGGCTATTAAACACCTTATAGTCTATATAAAAATATGCCAAGTTGAGGCTTAATAGTAATAAAATAGTATGGGTAATGCCCTCAATTCTGGCTGAATGAACACTGTCCCCTGATTGGGTAATTGACAAACTACATACTGTAACACACTCCAGAATAGCCCTGCTTTTCATTACGTTGAACAATAGGTTAACTAGATAACTCTGCACTTGGCAAAATTACTTTCTACCGACTTCAAACCATCTTCTTTTCTCCTCCAGCTACTGCTCCCTGTGATATTTAGGCATTCTCCTCCCCAGCAAAGCCAGTTACATGCTAGCTCAGTGGTGCTCAGATTCTTTCTGCTTTATCTTTCCCCGGGGTCAATTGCCTTTGGGAGGGAACCAATATAGATTAACAGGAAAGATATACTACCTAATTCATGGCATTTAGAGAGGCCTTCAGATGCACACCAGCTCTTCTAGGATTGATGCTGTTTCAGAGTCCTGTCTGCAATTAGTAAATACTTCCCGGTTCTGAAAACAGTCCTTTTAGACAAAATGCAAGCAAAAGGCCTATCTTTAGAGCTTTGGGTATGTCATTTACTTTTTTTAAATGCTTATAGATAGGGTCATGCTGTCCAGTGAACCAAGGCATTTGGAGTTCATGAAGAATTTCCCGAAGCATCTCTTTTCTGCCTTCCCATGGACATGAGTCAGCACTAGCCATACCTTCAACAAAGCTCAGAGACCTCCCTGCCATTCCACCCTCTGCAGCTGGGGAGGTAAGGCCTGTTCACTTAATACAGGATATCGATTGATTTATAACAAAGTGATAGATATAACTATTGTCATTGGAATTGCACTGAGTTATAGCGACATAGTTTTCTGTTCTACAAGCCACTCCCCATATGTACCATAACTCAAACCCTGCATGACAATAATACTATCTATGAAATTTATATTCATGATTATAAATTAATTCTTTTTTTGGCTGGACCACCAGCAGCATGGACTTGTAATTTCCAAACAGCATTTATGGCATTAACTTGGGAATACTATCCATCAAGTCTGATGACAAATGTGGAAGATGATGGTCTTGCCTGCCTCTGGCTCAAGCAGCCTGTTGTGTTAGAGAAGAGAGAGAATGCTATAACAGAGAAGCTGGGGGCAAGTGGCCAGTTTCCTCTGCAGACTGCCTCACAAGGAGTGACCACAAACTATAGAAACAAACTTGCCACTTCAAAAAAAAGAGGAGGGATTCACCAGTGAGTTTTAGCAGAAATGATCTGGGTCCTGCTGATAAGAACAAAAGCTGCTATTAATGGAGAACATTCTAAATGTTCTATATTCATGACCTCAAATCCTGCCTATAGTCCAACAAGAGAGGAAGGTGCTATTGTACCAATTTTATGGATAAAAAGACTGAGGAGAAAAGGAATTGCCAGAGATCATAGAACCAGCAAGCCAGAATTTGAATCCACACCTGTCTAACTTCAAAGAGCCAGGAATTTCCACAGACTCAGGTTTTAAGATTGGATCTTCCAAGTGTCATATGCAGTTACCCCTACTAATGACAATAAAAAGCATCTTAATTTGTTTAAAAGAAAATATAATCATTCTAAATAACTGGGAAGAGCTGGACTTCTAATAAAATACCATCTGAATCAGAAGAGTTCAGCAAAGCCAGCAGTTACCAGCTTACTTTCTGGGGTCAAACTAGCCTGGGTTCAAATCTTGGGGCTGCTCATTACAAGCAAGTCACTTAACCTGGCTGAAGTTTGGTTGCCAGGCCTGTCAAAAAAATGGAGATGGAGAGGAGAATAACTTATAAACATCAGATTAGGATGCCAGTATCAGTGACAGAGGATGATGTTCACACAAATTTTTTCATGACAGAAATCAGCATCCAATTCTTGTACCTCTTGAAAACTTTGAAATTCCACATTGCTTTTGCCCTCACGACCTTGGAGGATCCCATCAGTGGGTTGTAGGTCAGGCGAGGGAGAGGGAAGGGAAGGGGGCATGGGCACAGCAACCCCAATGCCCAAGTTTCTGTGCCCAAGCTTCCTTACTTGTGAAATGGGGATAAAATGTCCCCTGCTTCATACAACTGTTGTGAGAATTAAATATACATACGAATACTTATAAAGCACTTAGAACAAACCTGGTACACAGTAAGTGTTCAATAAATGTAGGCCAAAAGCACTTATTTGGCAGCCTGGGAACTTTTAGTTACAGCACGGCTCTCCTCTGGACACCATCCACTCTTCTCCCCACCAGCCCTTCCTCCAGGTTTGGCCTCTATCCCATCTCCTCCACATCGCTCTCCTGCCCCCCTACTGCTCCTACTGCACACCGTCCACACCAGTCATTCAGATAGTCGAGGCCCTCCCATTTCACCTTTAGCCCTCTGATTCCATTTCATTTTCTTACCATATATAATTATCTCCACTTATATAACATATATAATGTTATATATAATAGTTATGTGCATACTATATAATAATATGCAACTTTACAATAATGATAACATGTAATGTATTATGTAATAAGATGTATAATAATTTATACACATTATTTCCACTTATATACCCATTTCAGCCATTCTTGGATTTGTACTGGCTTCTCTTTCCAGGATTACCTAGGCCAGAGCAGATATTCAGTAAACGAGGTTGAGTTGAAGCCCAGCTTCTATCCACAAAGCCAAATAAAAAGTAAGATACAATCATTCCCACTTCCTCCTCAGTTTAGAACACCTTATCTCATTCTTTTATATAACATATTTATTTCATTGTTTCAAGAAGGTGTCTGGTAACATCACTCAACACACTGAGACCTCCAGGATTGTTCCCCAGCTCTAGCCTCTCCCAACTATGAACCTGCTAGATTCATAGCAGGATGAATTCCATAGGAGGATTCAAATCCTCCCTAGATTTTCCTTGTATCTCATCCTCTTCTCTTTGATTTCCTTTTTTACTCATGAAAGTTTTTCCAGTGCTTTTTCCTTCAACATTCAACAAATGCTATGTCATTGTTCTGCCTAAAAGTCTTCATTACCCTTCCATTAAGCTCAGGATGTAGATAAACCTCTTCACATGCCCTATGAGTAGGGTAACCTTATGACTTATCACTGAAACTAGGAGACTTCTGAGGGTAAGAAGGGGTACCATTAATAATTCTGCCAGGACAGCAGGTGTCAAGCACAGTCATCCTAGTGAAACTCCTCCTGAAAATCCCTGATGATCTGGCCCTTCCATGCCCATCTCTCTTGTTCATGTGACTGCAGCCACATCTGTCCTCTTCAAGTTCTTCAGAAGGTCCAGCTCTCACCCAGTCAGGGCCTCCTCACATGCCCCTCCCTCAGCCTCCTTTCCCACTTACTCTTGGCCCCCACGTCTCCCAAAGGTCTTCCTAAATCTCCAGTTCTAGCAAGTCCTCATTCTTGACTCCTACCCTTGTACTGTTTTCCTTCACAATACCTGTCCCAGTTCATATCTGTGCATTTATTTCCACGCTGTCTGTGCTTGGTGGTGTTTGTGGCAACAGGCCCTGTGTTCTATTCACTTATGCCTACCCTCCTCAGACTTGGCACAGGTTCAGGATGCTCAGTGAATGTGAGGTGCTTGTACCCATCCATCAAGCACGTGATCCATCAGATATTAAGTTCCTACTGTGTGCCAAGCTCTGTAGTAGACACTAGAAATATGGAAATAAGAAGGTGAGAAGTTCAGTCTTGGATGATCAACAGACCACATGCCAGAGTTCCAAAACAACGTACACAGGTTATGACTTGGAAGATTTCCAGGAATAGGAAAGAGCCTAGAAGCAGGAACAAGAGAGGGCTTTACCTCTTTGTGGGGTCATCCCAGAAGCCAGAGGCTTAGTTATTGAGGAAAGGGAAGGTGAGGGTGACAACATGTACAAAGAGAAGGGGGCATTATTGGAAATTTGATGTGGGAAGCAGTGAGTACATGTGGTAACATGTGGGAGTGGGGGAGTGGAGAGGTGATCTAAGGACGCTAGACAATACTCCTCCAGACTGAGAGTGAGGAAGTGCCTGGTCAGTTTCCTGGTAAAGGGATGACCACCTCCCCCAACCTGCCCAAGGTGGACAAGGGTGCTCTCCCTTCTTCCACCCCTCCTTCCTGTCAGGCCCTCTCTGACTGGTAGTCAGAGGGACCCCCTTTCGCAGGAGATAGTTTTTCTCTCAGGTTCCCACTGGCACAAATATCTCTAAAACCTCAGAGTGGCCCACGCCGTGGGAAGAGGCCTTCCTACCTTGTAAGGCTCTCTCATACAGGGGACACCCACCCATTGGAAACGTTTCCACAGTGCTTTAAACTAGCTGGGATGCAGCTCCAAGGAGTGTGACCCCGGGGCTGTAGAACCTGCTTGGACCGCTGCCACGAGCCCTTCCTAGAGAGCATCCTGCCAGGGACCGCAGGGCAGGGGCTGGGGGCCCACCGGCCTCTCTCCTGGGCCACCTTCTCAGAGGGGATTAGGGCAAGTAGAAAGACAGGCGTGAACCTGGGCCCCACTGACTCCGTCGCCTGGATCCCCGCAGAGGCATTGGGGACTCTCTTCCCGCTGGAGGATCCCTTTCAATTGGCGACAGAGACTGGGCGGGAGGACTCTGCAAGGGACGAGAGACATCTACAAAACAAAGGTCTCCCTGGGGGAGGGGCGGAGGTCGAAACCACCGAGGAAAACTAATCCTCCTTTGGTTTGCAGAGATGGCCCTTTCTCCTAGAAATCTGTGCTCCAGACTGGGGACCTGGCAGCTAGCGGAGTGGGGGGCGCCCCAGGCCTCCAGCGGAGTGTTTGCACCACCCGTGGGCAGGCTCTTGCTGCTGGGGACGACCCAGTCAGCTCATAGCTCTGGCCCACAGACGCCTGCTCTGTGCAGGAGGCCACCCTTTAAGAGCCTTGGTAATAAGGACTCCCACTTCATTAAGCACTGGGTCCGCAGGGCCATTTACAAATATGTCCTTTCCAGTCCTTACAACTGAGGCTCCTGCCTGATAAACAGAAGGGTCCGAATTCAAATGCAGGGCCACTGGGCTGATGTGCCCTATCATTGTGTGACACATCTCCCTTTCCCTGAGAAGGAAAGGGGGGAAAGGCTGGAGACAATTTAGTGGCCTCTGGAGGAGGGAGGAGTTACCACCTTTGACAGAACGTGGACCTGGACTCACGTCACCGCAGGCACTTACTGCAACCCTGTCCACACCTGCGGTGTTGTCTGATGAAGAATGTGCATCTGCTGTGCAATCTTGGGCTAGTCTAAAGTCAACTGTAAAGTCAAGGCAAAATCTTCTCAACCTGTCACAGCGCTAATATAAAGAGAATGGGTGCGCTTACAAACTGTGTTCCCTGGAACCCGAGAACACTCTAAAACCTCAGAATTTCTCAAGCTTCAGTGAGCATAGGACTCACCCCACTAAAATGCAGGTTCCCTGGCCTCCACCAAGAGATTCTGAATCAGTGGGTCAGTATGGGGCCAGGGAATCTGCGTTTTACCCAACATCTCTGGTTATTCTGTGACTGCAGACATTAAGAAGCCCCTGCCTGGCCACATGGCTGAGCCTCCAGGGTGGGTGTTGGTGGGTAGGGAGGAGACAATGGTACCCGGGGAGGATCCAAAGTCCCCCAGCTCAGCATCACCCAGAATGATGTGTTTGCAGGGAGCCTGCTTCTCCCTCTGCCTGTGTCTCTGCCTCTCTCTGTGTGTCTCTCATGAATAAATAATAAAATCTTTAATTAAAAAAATTTTTTAAAAGATCTCAATCCACTACTGCCCATGAAGATGCTTTGGGTAAGTTAAAGGTGCTCCCCAGATACGTGTAGTTTTAGTCAAACCTTATAGCCATCTGAACCCCTCAGGGAATGAATTCATTCCAGAGAGCCTAATTTTCTTGATAGCATTAAAACTTTTTTAGTAAATGTTAATGGTTTTGTGGTGAATATGTTATACTCTTCCCTGCCTTTTAAAGCAGAGAATAAAGAACATAATTAAAATGTTGTTTTAAAACTCGGGGCCACCATTTGGATATTGCATAGCCATCCCAAAGGTTAGTCTTGCCAAGCTTGATGGGGAAAGTAGGGGCATTTAGTTCCACTGTCTCCCTGATGCAGACCATGGTTCAGGTAACATTGAGTGAAGGCAGAACAAGGCGCTCAAACAGCAGGGCGCCAGGGATTCAGAAGCATGAGTTCCAGACTCCCCTCTGCCACCTAAGAGTCCTGGGACCCAGAGCAAGTCCCCTCACCTGGCCTCACCCTTATAGCTGGGGTTGGGATTTGAAACCAGCGGTGTCAGTAAGAGCAGTCACAGTGTTGAAAGGCAAAGGGAGGCACAGGCCATCTTCTGAATCCCCTTCTGGAGCCTTCCCTTGAAGAAAGCCTGGAACATAGGTCAGATAGAAATCATCTGTGGGCACCATTAGGCCTGAGTCTCTTCTGGTCTCTTTTGGCTCTAACACTTGTTAGACAGCAGAACGGCAGCTGCCAGTGTGGACAGCCCCAGGCGGCTGACCTGAGGGGGAGAAGCAGCCAAAAGGCCACCTACACCCTATGGGTCTTTCTCTTCAAGTCTCTCATTCCCCTCTTTCATTCCTAAGAGATCCCTGGTTGTTCACAGACTCAGTAGAGAACACAAGACTCTTGCATTCTCATCTGGGTACAATTCTTGTGCCTTCTCCCCCCGAAAGAGGATTAAGGACACCCTATTTTGTTTCCCAAAGGAGGGCAGAGATGGCTATTCTTCAGGCTGGGTCCTGCCAGGGCACTTGGCATGCGGAGCCCCCTGCTGTTTCCCTCCATCTCTTTCAGCTTGTTCCAAAGTGAGCAGCTGGGGGCTTCTTAACTGGGGCTCATGTTTCCAACTGCCTTACCCTTGAGCTGCCCAAACTAGATTTTATCTGCCCAAGTGGTGTGTGGGTGGAAAGGATTTAGGGACATTGACATTTCACACATAATAGCTGTTACTTAACCAGGGACCTCTTGAGTGTCAGATATCATTTCTAATTCACACAACAAACATGAGAGGTAGATATCACTGCTCCCATTCTGCAGATGTGGTAACTGAGGGCCACAAAGTTTAGGGACTTCCCCAGGATTCTACAAATAGTAAGTGGCAGAGCCAGAATTTGAAAGCAAGGGCTCTCTTTGATGAACCAGAGTGATGGGTTACTACTCTTGGACACTGAGCAGATTCTTTTTAAAAGTTGCCTAGACCCCTGGGTGAGCCCACCAGTGATAATGTTAGATAATGTGATCCTGCCTCCTAGTGGTCAGGTCAGTGACACAGCTTCTCACATGTGGGGCCAGGAGGCCTCTCCCTTTCTTGCTGCCCCAGGGGCCCTGGCAGCTGATTATTTCAAGAAGTGGGCTTGGCCACTCTGGAACGGTATAGCCTGGGAGCAAGTGAAAGCAGCTGGCTCCCGTTCTCAGGCCCTCTCACCTCTCACGGGGGCATGCAAAGACAGCCTGGGGCTCTTGGCCCTTATCAGTACTGGTCAGATAGAACACAGCTCTTATTGACTCTACTCCCATGTTTGGAGCACCTGCTAAACTTTTTACATCTGTTGTCCCCATTCCTACTCCCTTCCCAGGTGGTGATTACCAACCGGCCCTTATTATTCAGTCTTCCAGAACGTGGTATGAGAAATCATCCTACATTTTACTTTGGAAGGTGGTGCTAAGGACACTATAGTTATCCCAGTTTGAACAGCTTAATCACCTTGAGATCTTTCCTTTAATAATAATTACTATTATATATATTGTAACATTATATATATATAGTAACAGGGGATCCCTGGGTGGCTCAGCGGTTTAGGTTTAGGTTTAACGCTTGCCTTTGGCCCAGGGTGTGATCCTGAAGTCCGGGGATTGAGTCCCACGTCCGGCTCCCCGCACGGAGCCTGCTTCTCTCTCTGCCTGTGTCCTCTGCCTCTCTCTCTCTCTCTCTCTCTCTCTCTCTCTGTCTCTCATGAATAAATAAATAAACTCTTATATATAGTAACATTATATAGTACATAGTCCCTTTTAAACCTTTAGCAACCCTTTCCCAATTCAGCACAATTTCTATTATTTTTTATTATTTTTTAATTTTTTATTTATTTATGATAGTCACACAGAGAGAGAGAGGGGCAGAGACACAGGCAGAGGGAGAAGCAGGCTCCATGCACCAGGAGCCCGATGTGGGATTCGATCCCGGGTCTCCAGGATCGCGCCCTGGGCCAAAGGCAGGCGCCAAACCGCTGCGCCACCCAGGGATCCCTCTATTATTTTTTAAATGCAAAAAGAAATTTTAACATCCCTCCCCCAATAAAAATAGCTGCCACTCAGACCCTCTCTGTTGGGTCACCTGGGCTGAGGATTTGGAGCCCCAGACACCTGACACCTTTCTTACAGGAGCATGTGTATCCTACACTCTGTTATGCCAATTAGCTAAACAAAAGGTTAGTCTCTCCCTCTCCTGAAAATGCACATTTCCCTGTTCAAAGCATGTGTGTTGTTAGATGATGTGGGTCTCAACAGGAGCTCTTCCAGCCCCTGGTGATTTTGAGTGGCAGCAACATTCTCTGCTGAGAGTGAGAAACCCCTGCATGGCCAGGCCACCTGCTACTGTTGCTTCCATAATGATCTCAGCAGCACAGAAGTCCTGATTTCAAAAAACAGTATTCATTCTGGTGACTGTAGTAAACCACTCATTTGCATATCCCTTTCCACCTCAAAATTGCATATTTTGCTTAAGTCTAGAAAATACCTTGTGACAGTGTTTTGACCTTTTATTTAAGAGTATCTCCTGTCTTATTCATTTCAAATGAATTATCCATTCTGAAGCCCAGCTAAATTCTGCCTGTGCTTTAGGGTTCTGCTCAGATATTGCCTCCTCTAGGAAGCCCTCCCTGATTGCTGAGGATGGGTTCTATCCCTTTACACCCTCCCTTGTGGCTGGGTAGCACAGGGGCTTATCGAGAAAAACCAAACAATGTAATTACAGTGAAAGTATACACATACATCAACATATAAAACTCAAGAAGAATCAATAAAACTTGCGATAAGTAACTTTTGATTTTAAGGGCAGCTGTAGTTCATATGGATGAGCCCCAGAACCTTAAAGCCATTTAAATATTTTATGTTACTAAATTAATAGTTGTAGCTCCCCTTCTAAAAATTGACATTCTGGTAACACTAGCAAGAACCATACTGAAAAACGTTACTTGCCCAAGGGACCACAAATAAATACATGCTTAAATGAAAGTAGAGAAATTTAATTAACTGTATGAAGTTATACTAAATGATTTCTCCAGGAAGCCAATGGGAAATTATACCTAACGAATAGCTACAGAATAAAGCCTGTTGTTGAGAGTTTATTAACCTAACCAGATAATCAAATTTCACCACCAACCGTAACCATCTGATTTGCTCCTGTCAAAATAAAACCATTGTCAACCCATCTTAATGAAATCAGAATGAGGAGAAAGGGGTGGCTGGTTACAGAACAATGTCTTTCTTTAAAAGCAAGGCTCGCTAAAAATTTTTTCTTCCCTAACTCCAAAATGAGAGTTTACCATTGTTCAGTAAAGATCCAAAACTATCCAGCTAAAAAAATTAATTAATTAAAAAATTAAAATAATAAAAAACTATCCAGCAAAAAAAAAAAAAAAAGAAATTGGAAATGAAATTCATGGATGTTTTCACTAAAGTCATTGACAAAGGGAGAAATAAACAAACAGGTTTTGTTCTCAAAATTGGGTGAAGCAAATTTGTTCCCAAGGCTGAGGTGTTCCTTGCCAGTTTTAAACCCAAGGTGCATTTTTATAGCCAAGAACTAAAGCCCTAAAACACAGCGATCCACAGAATAATGGAAATGCTGACACAACCTTCACTTCAGCAGCAGGAATGGTGCCACTATAATTTATGGAGAACACATTTTGGTTTTGTCAGGTTTTTAAACACAGACTGTTATAAATTTGAAGGAGGACTGTCTTGTTAAAGCTTCAAATGGCATGTGTTAGTATTGGTTATGCATCATGTCCCATAGTTGGAATGGCATTTGTAGAATACAGTTTAGCCCAATGGAAAAAGAGGATCCTGAATCCTGTCGATTTCCAAACAATATTTTCTCATTAAAAGCACCATAGTCTTCATTGACATGATCATAACCAGCTAGAAGATCCTAGGAAATTTGTCCAACCTCTGTCAGTTTCTTTCCTTCCTTTCTTCACTGATGCATTCATTATTTGACAAATATTTATTGAGGATATTCAGTGACATGTCTTGTCTCAGGCAATGGAGATAAAATGATGATTTTAATGTCATCTCTGTCCTCTAGGACTTTATATTTTGTAACTATAGAGAGATTTGTTAAAAACATTGCAAGTGTTGTGTGTAAATATTCTATATGTATGTATGTGTATAGATATTACACATGTATTCTATAGATACGTACATGTGTGCATAGATATTGTGTGTGTGTGTAGTTTTCACACTGAACATCCTTAATAAAAGTATAGAGAACTCTTACTGACAACTCCTCTTAGAGGGAGGAATCTGGCAACAGGGGATAAATTTTACTTCTGTGGAAATCACTGGGTGGTTGGATGAAGAATGTAAAAGGTTAATCTCAAGAATTTGGGTGGTGAACATAGATTCCATTCTCTGAAGCTCTGTAACTGATTTCTTTAGGGGAAGGAGGAGACTAGGGAATCCTGAGTGTCCATCTGTCTCTCACTCTGTTAATGCTTTTGCCTTGCTTATGACAGCCAAGCAGTAGTAGTAATTTTTGTGATTCTCTCTTTAAAAAGTTATCCATGATTGTTTTCTTTATTGCAGGGTTTCCTCTTTTTTTTTTTTAAGATTATTTATTTACTCATGAGAAACACACACACACACACAGAGAGGCAGAGACACAGGCAGAGGGAGAAGCAGGCTCCATGCAGGGAGCCTGATGTGGGACTCGATCCCGGGTCTCCAGGATCAACACCCTGGGTCAAAGGCAGGTGCCAGCCCGCTGAGCCACCAAGGGATCCCACAGGGTTTTCTTTAAAACAATTGCCATTATCACAAGACTCAATAGATAAAAATTATGATAAGCATGGGGATAAAGAGAGGAGACTTGTTTGTTCCATCACTTTCTAAAGGTACGACCTTGAAGACTCAGGGTTTGTATTCTGAAATGGGGATAAATCAAGGCCATCCCTATTATGAGTAGGGGTATCACAAGAGTCTCAGTGATGACCAATTCGGAGTGAGGTCCTGGGCTCTGTCAGGGAAGTATGAGGAAGTGGAGACAGGAATAGAGAAGCACCAAAACATTGCAAAAAGATGCTCCTGAATATGACATGAACTGCTATGTGTCTTCTAGGGGAGTATCACATCACCATGAAAGATGCTAAATTATTGCATACCCTAAGCTATGTGCTTTTTATCCCCCCACAATCTTTTGTTAGATGAGGAAGCTGACCCTTAAGCATTGAGCAAATTGCCAAGATGTGGTAACCATAAATTCTGGGACAGTCTCACCTTGTGTATGGTGTCTTGGGCTAATTATGAACAGTGCCGTCTGTCACTCTCATGTATTCCCATTTGGATGATGAGTTATATGATGACCTGGGGTCACACAGCCGGTAGGTAACAGAATCAGAATTTGGACCCCTATAATCCGATTCCAAACCCATATTCTTTTTTTTTAAGAGTTTATTTATTCATAGAGACAGAGAGAGAGGGGCAGAGACACAGGCAGAGGGAGAAGCAGGCTCCATACAGGAAGCCCGACGTGGGACTCGATCCCGGGTCTCCAAGATCACACCCCAGCCCGCAGGCGGTGCTAAACCGCTGTGCCACCAGGGCTGCCCCCAAACCCATATTCTTAACCACTGTGCAATAAATATGTTTGTTTCAAAATTTAGTAGGAAAAAAAGGAGAGTGCAACATTGTATGTGTATACTATCATAATTGTTTTTAAAGCATTCTGTGCATAGAAAAACTGGAAAGAAATGCATAAGTGGCAAGGTATGATTGGAGGAAATATAACAGATTTTTTAAATAGTTCTTTCTACTTTATGAGTTTTCTAAATTTTCTTCAATTAGGATGTATGACTTTTATAAGGAAAATATTATTTTTTAAAATGCAGGCATAAAAAGTATCTCAAGTAGTATTTCAGAATAAGTATTATTTGATATTTTAGGTGCTATCAAAAATTAAGTACAATAAAGCCAAAAAAATGAAGGAGGAGAAGGAGGAAAAGAAGGAGAAAGAAGAGAAGGCCCTTGGACTAAGTAAGAGTCATGAAACCTGAGGTAGGAATCTGTAACCATCTAACTGGCTTTGACAAGTTTTCTTGGAAGCCCCTGGAGGGCCAAATCTAAGGGGGACTACACTGTAATAGTTATAAACACATGTTTTACAGACATAAAAGACATTTTAGGGTCAATTTGGGAGATTTTAATATGGGTTGGACATTAGATGATATTATGGAATTTCTGTCATTTAAAATCTTTTGTTTTTTTAGCTAGTGATGGGTATTGTTTTTGTGAGTTATATGAAAGAATGTCCTTCCCTCTGGGAGTTTCCTGCTGAAATATTTAGGGATGAAGCGTCATCATCATCTCCACAACTTACATTCAAATGGCTCAGGAAAAAAGTGAGAGAGGTGTGTGTGCATGTGTACGCCTTTGGGTAAATAGGGAGAGCAAGTGTGGCAAAATGTTAACAATTGCATTATTTAGGTGGAGGGGATATGGGTGCTCATTATACTATGAAACTTTGTAGTTTTGGAAATTTTCAAAGTAAAAGTTGAGATGGAGTTTTTTAAAAAGACATAAAATAAGATAAAAAATCATATATTAAAATAATAATAATAAATAATAATAATAATAAAGTATCAAGTTTCAGAGCCAGAGATTTTATTCTAGTTTTAGGGCTAAAGTGCTTTATAACCCTGTGCAAGCCATTCTGAGCCTTGGTGTTTTCATCTGTAAAATGGTGATGATAACAAGACCAACCTCGCAAGTGTTCCTACAGAGTTAAATTAAGAAAATTGGGGCAGCCCTGGTGGCTCAGGGGTTTAGTGCTGCCTTCTGTCCAGGGTGCGATCCTGGAGACCCGGGATGGAGTCCCACGTTCGGCTCCCTGCATGGAGCCTGCTTCTCCCTCTGCCTGTCTCTGCCTCTCTCTCTCTCTCTCTCCCTCTCTCTCTCTCTCTCATAAATAAATAAAATCTAAAAAAAAAAATCATGTGTAAAGCATCTATCACTGTGCTTGTCCACAGTTCATATGAGCAAAAATAATCTAATCAAATGATGCAAAATAGGAGCCCCTCAAACAGGCTGTAGGTCTTTGAAGAATTCAAAAAGACAGTCTTTTCCTTTTATAGCTCCATTTTCCATGTAAATCCAACTGAGCTTGATGTAAATACGGGGAAACTGAAATAGCTCATCATTTTGAAATGAGGTGAAATCATGGAATCAAGTGGGCAAATGGTTTTCATTAGCTCTGACCAAATCTAGTCAACCACAAGTGGTTTCTATTTTATTTGTGTTTGTTTTGGTTTGTTGTGTTTTGTTTTAGTCTATTTTCTCTGCCTCTGACCCAGGGTTCAAGTGAAGGGCAAGGGAGCTCTGGCTACATCCCTGCAGGTGGTTCCACTAGACACCAGGTTAGTCAGCACTCACAAATTGAGGATAAACTTAGGTTCCTTACAGACTCTTAACAAACAGATGGTTACTAGAGGGGAAGTCGGTGTGAGATGGGTGAAATAGGTCATGGGGAGGAAGGAGCGCACTTGTGATGAGCACCGGGTGTTGTATGGAAGTGCTGAATCACTATATTGTACACCTGAGACTAATGGAACACAGTATATTAACTATGCTGGGATTAAAATAAAAACTTAAAAAAAAAACCTTAGGTTTCTTACATTAGCATACTGATAAAACAACAAGATTCAAGTTAAATAGTATGGATGATAATGATTATAATGCTAAAAAATAAATCAATATTTTACCCAAGCTCATACTTACTGAGTACTTAATATGTATGCCAGTAGCATGCTGAAGATTCAGAGATGAACACGATAAAGTACCTGCTAATACTTTCATGGTGTGGGGATTGACATGTACATAATTTATGATAATTATATATTTGTACACCACTTTATAGTTTACAGGCCATTTTCTCTACATTGCTTCTCTCAGTTAACCATTCATAGTGGAAAAGCCAGAGTCTTCTCATTGAATCCCCTTACTTTATCTTCACAGAGTGATACCATGTCATGCATACTGGGCAAAGAAAGCTTCAGTTCTGGTCTCACTGCATCATCCAGATTCTGACATACCAGTTCCTTAACCTTTACTTAACCTAAGACGTGAGACCCATGTCTTATTCATCTTCGTACCCTAATTCCCTGAAAGGAGCCCAGAATATAGTAGTTACTCAATGCTAGTGGATGGAAGAAGGCAGGAAAGCAGGAAGGGAAGAAGAGTGAGAAGAAGGGAGAAGAAAAGGGTGGGAGCGGGGGAAAAAAGAGGGAAGGAAGGAAAGAAATTTAATCAAAGTAAAAATTTATCAAGCCCCTACCATGTACCTAACATGTGCTAAGCCCTACAAGAAATGCAAAAAAAGCCCAAGAGACAGATGTCCCTGTCCACAAAGACTTTTGAGTTAATGTCCACAAAATAATTTAAAGACAATAAGTAAAACTTACTTTAAGTAAAAAAGAATCTAAAGAAAAATGATTACCCCACGGTGTGTACTTTACGACAAATCAAAGACAAGTTGCAATTTCAAGGAAATACAATTTATTTGCAATTTAATTTCTTGCAAGTTCATGAGAGTGACTTCTCTTTTGATCTGTAACATTGCCAAATTAAACTAAGGTTCAGTTGTCAAAGTTTGCACCAAATAAAAATTCCAATGAAAAATCTCAATGAACTGAAAATCCCTTTTAAAGAACAGCTCCAATGTCAGCATTACAATTTCACTTACATATTCAACAGCCATCTGTCTTCATTACGAATAATAAACTAGCATCTCTTTTAAATATACAGGTACTGAGTTATAGATGCATAAATTAACCACGATTCAAGTAAAGAAGAAAAATCTATTTAAATCTGCATTAATCTTTTATTGGCTTTTCCACTTGTCATAAACAGTTTGTAACCAGATATATATCATCATACTAAACATCATGTAAAACCTCTCACTCAATAATCCAATTGATATCCAGGTAATATATCCTATGGCAACAGTTCTCAAATGGGCCATTTTATAACCCAGGCAAAGGTTAACCATCCTTAGCTTCCTAAGTATGATCCTGCTGCTTACTAGTGACTTTCAAACAACATCCTGTTTTATGGTTAGTTAATTATTCTTTACTAACATTAATGCATTCCAGAGTTGGGACCATCAAACAATACACTGAAAGAGATGTCTATTATCTTTTATTGTTGTTGGACGTCTTTTCCCACACTTAAAGAAATTTTTGTTTAAAACCTTCTTGCTGGGAACCCTGGGTGGCGCAGCGGTTTAGCACCTGCCTTTGGCCCAGGGGGCAATCCTGGAGACCTGGGATCGAATCCCACTTCGGGCTCCCGGTGCATGGAGCCTGCTTCTCCCTCTGCCGATGTCTCTGCCCCTCTCTCTCTCTCTCTGTGTGTGACTATCATAAATAAATAAAAATTAAAAAAATAAAATAAAACCTTCTTGCTAAATACTTGAATTTTATCTGTCCTTTACTGTTTATCTATGCCCTCTTCCTTAATTTCCAAATGAATTAAGATGAGCCTCTAAAATATGTAACCCATACAACGTAGGCAAATTTACTAAACACATTAGGAAATCAAAAGGAATAGGAAAATCAAAAGTAGGAGGGGAAAAAATGGGAACCTAAAGTAAACTTCGTGACCTAAATGCCCTCCCTCCAGGGAGTCCTGAACATTTCTTGAAGTTAATCCACAAATTTGACTCTGAACTTTCCAGCAACCAATACAATCAAGAAAATATGATTCATTCATTCATTTGCTTATGTGTCAAATATTTATTTCATATATTAGATGAAAGGCACCTTATTGGACACTGATTATACAGCATAGGATAAAAAGAGATTCAGTTTTTCCCCTTGAAGAACTTACCATCCAGCTATGCAGACAAATTGTAACCATTAGACATATAGTAATAAATTATAAAAATTCCATAAAGGAAAAATAGCATTCTAAGAGAGAAAGTATTAGGGAAGATCAAGCTTTAGATTGGGGGGAGTAAAATTTAACCTGAGTCCTACCTAAATTGCTTCCTTGTTTCCACTTTCCTCTTCTTAATAACAGAATTTCAATCTTTTTTTTTTTAAGATTTATTTAATTATAGGAGGGCAGGGGGGTGGTGAGGGGCAGAGGGAGAGGGAAAGAGAGTCCTAAGCAGATTCCCTGCTGAATGCAGAGCCTGATGAAGACGACAATAATGACGACATGGGACTGGATCTCATGATCTGAGCCAAACCCAAGAGTCAGATGCTTAATAAACTCCAGGTGCCCCCAGGTGCTCCTAATCTTTCTTAATAATAGAACTTCAGTCTTTAGCTAGGCACATTGATCCCCCAAGAAAACATTAATTTTCCACCTTCCCTTGCAGCTGGAGATGACCACATGACCAAATTCTGGCCAATAAAACATAAATTGAGAGGCACCTGAGTAGCTCAGTCATTTAACTGTCTGACTTCAGCTCAGGTCATGATCTCGAGGTCTTGGGGTCCAAACCCCGCATCAGGCTTCATGCTGGGGTATGGGGAGCCTGCTTCTCCCTCTCCTTCTGCTCCTCTCCTAACCCATGCTCCTGCTCTCTCTCTCTCTCTCTCTCAAATAAAGAAAATCTTCTTTAAAAATCAAATTGAAATACTAGTAAGCTTCTGGAAACTGCCTAGAGAAGTATCCTTGGGTGGAAGAAGCATCCTTTTGCGTTCCCTACTTCCACCAGTGGCTGAAGCTCTAATAGCCATCCTAAACCCCAAAGGGATCTTGAAGATGATGGACATATACTGAGGATGGCAGAGAGTAAACGTGGGAACCCATATAACACTCCGGAGAGGCCAGATGAACTCTGTCCCTGTCTTCCACTCTTAATAAGGATCTCTCGTTTAATACACTGTTAAACTTTGAGTTTCACTGTGTCTGTAGCTGAATCCAAACCCAACTGATTCCATAGTAGAAAGATAGTAGGGTGGGGATCCCTGGGTGGCTCAGCGGTTTAGCGCCTGCCTTTGGCCCAGGGCACGATCCTGGAGTCCCGGGATCGAGTCCCGCATCGTGCTCCTGGCATGGAGCCTGCTTCTCTCTCTCTCTCTCTCTCCCTATGTCTATCGTAAATAAATACATCTTTTTTTTAAAAAAAGATAGTAGGGTGAAGGGTTGAGGAAAGATTCCAGTCAGCAGCCATAAAGTTGGAAAGACCTTGATTTACTTGAGGGCCTCAAAGATCAGTGTAGTTGAAGCCTAACTGGTGATTAACAGACTGGTACATGATGAGGCTGAAGAGATAAGTGAGGGCAGGCCATTCAAGCTCTGGCTTAGAGTTTATTCTAAGTGCCAAAGAAACAATTGGATATGAGATCAGTTTCCAGAACTTCTTGTTGGCCACTGAATCTTTCCTTCAAATAAAATCTAAGCCGAATGCAGGAATTAGATAAAAGCAGAGCTTCCCTGGATAGAAGCATGAATCCAGGTCTCAGAGCCCATTCCCTTTTCTCCCTTCACTCTCCAAACTTTTCAGCAGCTCCCAAAGTAGCCCAGAAGACCCCTAGGCTCTTGGGAATACAGTGTGAAAAACGTGGAATGCTCACAGAATCCTGACGGTATAAACTAGGCACTGGGGAGAAACACAAATCTCCCTAGCATTAGACCAGAGAGAAATGTCTCCTGGGGGGTTTTCACAGAGAGAAGTTTGTAATGGCTTGTCAGGCAAGGCACAAATTTTAAGGTTGGGGAGAGGATGATAGGGGTTGGATCAATGCAAAACAATGCAGCCCAGATATTTTGCCCTCCTTTGGGCTGGCTTAATGTAGGACAGCCACAGCCTGGCACTGGGATGCTTTTCCTGCCTCCCCACCCACTGGGTCTCCATCAAGCTCTGTCCCAGCTGCAGTCAGGACAGCTGCCTGGGAGTCCCCTCTGGTGCTGTCAACAGGGGCTTCTCACGGGGTGAGCACCTCCCCCACAAAGATTTCCATCACACACTTGTTTGGCCTGCAAATAAATTGGCAACGCAGCTGAATTTAATCTTTTGATTCCCCCTGGAGAACCAATTTCTCTAAGCCATTCTCATGTAGACAAAAAGATTTTGTCTCACTAAACCTGTTTATTGACCAAAACTGTCGCCTCTGCTCTGACCGCTGACCTTATCTGAATATTCAAATCTATCACAGATCGCAAGTTCAAATGATTTTGGTGCCCTCTGGAAGCCCTGTTTTCATAGTGAGCTGATTACGAATGACAATATTATAAGGGCTTTAATTGAGATTCTACAAACAATTTGCACCCTGGATTTACAAATCTAATATATTCAGAAGGGCGAATGCTGCTGACGCTATTTTTTTTTTTTTTGAGGCAGAAGTTGGCCATGTGTAAGTACTTCCACCCTCACCACATCTTAATCCTTGACTGAAATCTACAAACAGTTGTGCATTGCAGAGAAACCCCCATGCGTGTTATGGAAAGAAATGAGTCAAGATATAGGTTCTAGTACTTGCATTAGTAATGTCTTAGGCAAGCCACTAAATTCCTCTTTATATTACCCTTCTTGGCAATCAAGAAAGGATAAAATAATTCTACACCAACTTGTAGAATTGATGTTTGGATAAAATTAATTAACTGATGTTAAAGGTTTAAAAAGTCAAAAGAAGTGCTTACAAATATGTAAGCTGTTTTTATTAAGCATACTTTTTTTTGTTTTCCTCTATTGAATTGGTTTGGTTTGGTTTTGAGCATAGTTGGCGCACAATGTTACATTAGTTTCAGGCGCACAACATAGTGATTTGACAAGTCTATACATTATGCTAGGCCCACCACTTGTGTAGCTCCCATCTGTCCCCATACAACACATTTACAATATCATTGACTATATATTCCTTAGTTATGCCTTTATTCCCATGGCTTATTTAGTTTGTGACTGGAAGCCTGTATGTCCCACTCCCCTTCACTCATTTTGCCAACCTCCTCCCTGCCCCATGCCAGCAACCATCAGTTTGTTCTCTGTATTTACAAGTCTGATTCTGTTTTTGTTTGTTTAAATGTGAGAGAAATTATGTTACACAACCATAAAAAAAGGATAATATCATGCCATTTGCAACAACATGGGTGGATCTAGAGTGAGATAAGTCAGACAAAAGATACATGTTTTTAAACAATGTAAATACATCTGGGTAAAATGTTAATAGTATTAAGACCTGACATTTATTGACGATTACGTGTGCCAGGCCCTGTGTCAGGACCTTACACACACTAGTTCACTGAATCTACAGGAAAACTCCATGAGGTGCACACTGTTATTAACTCCATTTCCCAGATAAGGAAGACTGAGACTCTGAGGACAATGTAACTTGGCTGAGGTCACACAGCAGGAAACAAAACTCATTACCACTATACTCTGTAGAATTTACAGTATAGATACTTGCATATCTTATCAGATGTTCAGCTCATCCTTAAAAATACAATGAAAGAAGGAATGAGGTGAGCATCTAATTGCCAAACATCTCCTCAAAAGGGTTCAACTCCTCAGTTTACTGGTTCTAGTTGAACAGATGTGATTTTCCCATTTGCTCACTGGGAAAGAGCTTGCTTATTTGTAAAGAATATTGTCCTTGGCTAAGAAGCAGCATGTTGGGGAGAACCTGTTCATCTCATCAAACTTCCTCTAACCCTTGGCAATTAACATGACCTGGAAAGCCAACTAACACTCAGCAAATTAAAAGAATTTGGTTAAAGGCAACCTCTAGTCCCACAGGCTGACAGTAGAGAGAGGAGTATCTTTTTTACCCACTGCAAGGAACTTGTTGTTCCAACCAGTAGAGGGAAGTTTTTGCCTCTGTTCTTCGCTTTGATAACATGAAAATCAGCTGGTAAAGTACAAGCCTTCTGAAGGAAATGGCCTGTCCATGCCCTAATATTTCAGAATTCCAAAGTTGAAAACTCAATGCAGGTTATTTATAGCCTAAATTTACTGAATACCCTTCCAAGACAGCCTATTTAATCAAAGTTAACTGGTGGAAATTATGAAGGCTCTTAATTGAGCTCTCCTATGGTGGGCTTTCAAAACAGCAGTGCAAGCACCACAGAAAATAACAAAATGAATAAACTACACTTTTCTCTAGTTCCATTTTCAAATACGACGTCTGGAATGAAGAGTTTAGATCTCTAGGTGGTGATCTTCATGCATAGTATAGTGTTTGTCCTGAATTTCATTGCTTTGAAAAAAAGATATGAAAAGTCTTGATTTAGTTGGCATTTGATGTGATTTTTATATAACTTCTGTGATATAATCAGTCGCAATGGGAATCAGTGGGAAACTTAAAGAGCAATAAAACCTTCAGCTATTGTTCTTTCTGTGCTCTGATTGGCTTGCTGGGTATACAAAGCTGAAAAATCCCAGTTCACATACACCGACTCTCTTTGTAGACACCCAAAATGATTGAATGCGGTCCAGCACCATCCCCTCTCTCAGCCAGCCAGCCAGTCAGAATGCTGGGAAGACAATAGGTATGTTGGAACAGCAACAAGGAATGTGTTGCTGTAAATCACGTTCCATTTCTGCATAGCTGGGAATAGTAATGCACAAGCCATAGGCAAGTATATTAATGTCTCCTGCTATCCATAAATGAAAAATCATGCACAACAACGCACTCTGGATTGTTATTCCAAGATAGCTTTTTTAGTATTAGACTCTTTGCTTTATTTTTTAAAAAGGCAAAATGCATATTTTCACTATTATTTAAAAGCATTTTCCCCCCTTTCGACTGGGTCCATAAGCATTTCTTTCCAGCAGATAAACACATTGTCTTTCCTGCACACTGATTGACTAGTGATGTGTTTAGAACTCAGAGATATTAAATTTCTGGAGCCCTTAATGATATCAGAAAGAAGGTATCATATCAATGACCAGGGATTTTCTTACACCTAGTCAATTTGAATTCGGAAAATTATTAGAACTGAGTGGAAACATAAAATGAAATACACTAGCAACACATTACATGTTTTAAATATGCTTAACCATGCATTTAATTTAGATTTAATGAAATAGTTATTATATGCAACCAAAACATCAGTGTTATTAAAAACAAATTTATGGAGGATTAACAGCTGTGTTATGTGTCTATACCTACCTATGCCAGAGTCTTTCATTCTCAATAATGTGTTTTTAATCATTAACTTCTATTTATTAAATGCACAATAATTGAGTAATTCTACTGAGTGAGATTGATTAGGGTGCTCCATGGAGTTTGGATAAATACCGATTGATAATTTAAACTGTATGAAATTATCTCTGAAATCTGTTACACCAACTCTTTGCATATTTATTCCACTTTTTAAGACTCATAATCAGGTCTGAGGCTAAACAGTGAGAACTCTAAGCTGTGTATCTTTGGGATGCATGTGCCGTTATTATTGACAATCAGAAAAGATATCAACATTTAGCAAAGGTTAAATGGTTTTTTTTCATTGAGTTTTCTTTTTCTTTCTCTCCATTTTTCTGTAGAAAGAGTAATTTGAAAAGGCTACAGTGGGGGGAAAAGCAATGAAAAACAAATTGCTGTACATGAAGTTTCGTTTTTGAATAGCTGGGGAGATTAATTCACTTGACTGCAACTGGTTCATTACTACCCCCAGCTACCCAAAAATGAAATATCACGTATGGTACCGTCTTTGCCCCATAGGTCATAATACTATAGTGATCACAGCAGGGCTGGGCTCGATTATGGAAAATGAGACCCCAGCCAATGCTCTCAAAAACCCCCTGCCTGCGAAGGAGCTATCCGGGTGCTGTAATTGTGTTTACCTATTACCATGCCTTTATTTCATTACTTTGGACTTGCGGGATGCTATAAAAGGAGACAGAATTTTGGAAGGTTCTGGAAACTCTTACCAGTGAATGCTGTGTTTGGGGAGACCTTCCGCCTACATTACTGGAGCAAATCATTTATACTTTCCTTTCTTCACCTAAATTTTATGGCATATTCTCAAAACCCTCACCAATGGAAAAGGCAGAGAAGGAAAAATAAGAAAATGAATAGCCTTCTACCTGAAACTGAAAGCACTGTCTTTCCAAACATCACAGGCCTTTGTTGCTTTCTCTGTCTTACGTTAGTAAATTGAACTTCAATTTAAAAAAAAAAAAAAATATATATATATATATATATATATATATATTTTATTTTATTTTATTTTTTTTTTTTTGCAGGCCTGCAGGCCAGGCCTGCAGCCTTCTCAGTCGTTCTGTTCCATCTGGTTTCTCAGCAGCTTCTTTATAGGACACTGTGGTCATCCTACCTCCATCTAATCACTTATAATAACAAATGTGACCACTGATTGAATACTTAATGCTTACCAGGCACTGACATCATCTCATTTAGTATCCATTTCAAAATATGAGGTAGGTAGTCATGAGACCTAACACTGAGCAATTTTTATGTACTAGACACTTCTCTTCTCTGCATTCACATATACTTACCCACTATATTTGGTACTATTAACCACCTCATTTTAAAGATGAGGATACTAAAGCCCAGAATGGTTAAATGAATTTCCAAGATCACAAAGTTAGTATTGTAGAAGGGCCAGACTTTCTGACTCCTGAGACTATATACTACCATAGCTGGAGTTGTTATTTTGTTTTAAAATAAGGGACTCATTTAAAATGAGACGCTCAGGGAGCCTCCGTGGCTCAGTCAGTTGAGCACCTGACTCTTCATTTCAGCTTGGGTCGTGATCTTAGAGTCATGCAATTGAGCCCCACCTCCCTATCTCAGGCTCTGCATTCAGTGGGGAGTCTGCTTAAGGTGTTCTCTTTTCCTATCCTTCTGCTCCTCCCCTCTCTTGCATGCTCTTTCTCTCTCAAGTAAATAAATACATCTTAAAAATAAAATAAAATAAAATAAAATAAAATAAAATAAAATAAAATAAAATAAAATAAGGAGCTCAGCGAGGTTGGAAAACTTTTCCAGAGTCACACAGTGACTTTGACAGTGTTAAAGCTGGAGTTCAAGCCCATCTATACCTGACTCCAAATCCAAAGCATTAAACCCACCAAGCATGTACTATACTTCTCCCATTTCCTAGTTATATGGGTAATTATTTATTTGCTAGTATAGCCATCTCCCCGGAGGGCTAGAATTGTATGTATATCTCTAGTAATCTGCACAGAATAGGTACCTGGCTCTTTGTAGTGGCTCAATAAACATTTATGGAGTTGGCATCATCAAGATCTTTCATGATCCCCTTGCATCACGGGCAGAGTAGTTGCTCCCTTACATGTATGCAGGGTTCTCACTGGCTTGCCTTCATTGCTTTGCTCTCATGGATAGTGCCTTCTACACTACACTCTAATGATCTGTAAGCATAGTGTGGTCTCACCCACTAGATGGGGAGTTCCTCTAGGGCAGGAAGGTATCCTATTTGTGTTTCTTTTTTAAAGAGTTTATTTCTTTATTTGAGACAGGGAGAGACAAAGCACAAGCCATGTGGGGGTGTGGGGAGAGGCAGACTCCCTGCTCAGCAGGGAACCAGATGTGGGGCTCCACCCCAGGACCCCAAATTCATGACCTTAGCTAACAGCAGACACTCAGCCTAGTGGGACATCCAGGCACCGCTCTTATTTGTCTTGGTATCCTCATTAACTGGCCCAGGGCCTGGCATTAACTAGGTATGTGTGAGAGAGACTGCAAGTTGTTTACCCTGATCTCCTTCCTCTTCTCCTTGGACACAGAACTCTTCTGCATTTCTCACCTCACTGCAACCAGGTACAGCCTTCTGACTGAGCTGGAGCTGGTGGCATGCAAGCAGAGTGACATGCTCTTTCTGGGGCAAGGTTTTTCAGAAATGGGTTATGTTCCCCTCCTTATGTCCCCCTCTTTTCCCCTCTACCAGTTGGTGCAGAAAACAACAGAGAGCAAGGCCACAAAATGGAATGAGTTGGCTCCTTGAATTACTACATGGAAGAGAGCTGCCGGTGGCTGGAAATACCGCAGACTATTGTATGAATGAAAACTCAATTTATATTCTGTTTGGGTCATATATTTTGGACTGTTTGTTACAGTAGCTAGCATTATCCCAGCTAATACAGAATTTAATCAGTGATGAATGAATAATACTAATCCTCAATATTAGCATACTGTCTTTATTTTTTAAGATTTTATTTTTTACAGAATCTCTATACTCAATGTGGGGCTCAAACTTACAATCCCAAGACCAAGAGTCCCATAGCATACTGTTTTAAGTTGGAAGAGAAGGCAGTCCTCTCTGTATAAGAGTAAAATCTATTGCTCTGTTACTTCATGAGAGCAACATTATTAAACCAGCATCTGTTGGTACCTGCCTAAACTAATGCACTGCAGGAATCAGCTTCCCTTTCCCTTGGAGAAAATTTAATTTCAAATAGTTGGGTGATTTGTCCAATGTACCACAGTTGATTGGTGGAAGAGCCTGTCCTAGGCCTCCTCAGTCCCAGGTTGTATCAATAAGATAAAAAAAACAGCTGATTGTTAAATGTTTGTAAAAAAATTTTTACATTTAGGGTGCCAGGGTGGCTCAGTCAGTTAAGCATCTGTCTTCAGCTCAAGTCATGATTTGAAGGTCCTGAGATTGAGCCCCACATAGGGCTCCCTGCTCAGCATGGAGCCTGCTTCTCTCTCTCCCTCTGCCTCTCCCTACCCCAGTTGTGTGCACTTTCTCTCTCAAGTAAATAAATCTTTAAAAAAAAATTTTTTTTTTGATGGGGCACCTGGGTGGCTCAATCTGTTAAGCTTCTGCCTTTGGCTGGGATCATGATCCCAGGGGCCTGAAAAGGAGCCCCGTGGATTGGGCTCCCTGCTCAGCAGACAGTCCGCTTCTCCCTTTCCCTCTGCCCTTCCCCTTGCTTGTACATATACACTCGTTCTCTCTTTCTGTCAAATGAATAAATAAAATCTTTTAAAAAACTTTCTACATTTCTCTTATATAAACACAGACTTAGGTCAAAGCTCAGTTGACTGACCACCATTCTCAGACTCACTTTTTAGAACATCTTAGCACAAGGGCAAAAGTGTAAATGTTACCTACCAAACACTGGTGCTTTCTCACATTGCATCTAAAATTGGAATATGTTAGGGGCATCTGGCCAGCTCAGTAGGTAGGGCATCTGATTCTTGATCTTAGGGTCATGGGTTCTAAGCCTCATACTGGCTGTAGAGATTATTCAAATAAATAAAACTTTAAAAAATGAAATTAGAATATGTTGTTCATATGAGATTCAGGACACTATTTTTAAAATAATATAATCTTATTTTTAAATATTTGTATTTTTAAAATATTTATTTATTTATTTATTTATTTATTTATTTATTTGACAAAGATAGAACATGAGCAGCAGGGACAGGTAGAGGGAGAGGGAGAAGCAGACTCCTCTTGAGCAGGGAGCCTGATGGGGGGCTTGATCCCGGAACTCCAGGATCATGACCTGAGCAGAAGGCAGACACTTAACCAACTGAGCCACCCAGGTACCCCCTTATTTTTTAAATATTTTAAAAAATAATTTTCTGCAAAATAAATATGTGCTTATTATAGAAATTTTAGAAAATAAAAATAAGCCAAAAAAGAAAAAGAAAATTAGAGTCACTCTAATTTTTATATATGAGGTATATTTTACCAAAACATAATGTCATTACATATTCTTCTACAACACTATTTTTAATGACTACATAGTACATTATACGAATAAATTAGTCTTTATTGACCAAGGTCTTTCATGTATCAGTTATCAATACACTAGAACCACAGTCTAGGGTCAGGGTGGTCAAAGCAGTAAACGTGACAGTTTTGTTCTTTTGCTGATTCATTCATTCAGTAAAAACATTCTGGGTACTCTCCCTGTGCTAGCATTGTGCCAGGTGCTGGAGAGCCCACAGTAAAAGAGAGGAACAGAGATCCTTTTTGTTAGGCTTAGCCATTGTCCAGGTGAAAGTCACCAGGGTGTAACAAAATGCTGTTACCCTACCCTACCTTCCTCTCCCTCTTTCTTTTTTTTTTTTTTTTAAGATTTTATTTATTTATTCATGAGGACACAGAGAGAGAGAGAGAGCCAGAGAGAGAAGCAGGCTCCCTGCAGGGACCCCAATGTAGGACTTGATCCCGGGACTCCAGGACCACACCCTGGGCTGAAAGCAGGCACTAAACCACTGAGCCATCCAAGCACCCCCCCCCCCTTTCAATACAGCCACCCTTCCACTGGGAATGGACAGAAGGTCAAGAGAAACAAATAATTGTCCTTTACTCACTACCTTTCCCCCAGCTTCCCTAAGGCTTAAGTATATTCCCTACTCCATCCATTGACTTTGGCCATGTGACTTGCTATGAACAATGGAATATGCGCAGAAGTGACTGTTTCAGTTCCAAGTAGAGGCTAACGAGGCATTGCATGTTTCTCCCATTAAGAAATGGGAGCCTTTCTTGTGCCCTTGCCCTACACTTAAAAAAAAGCATGCTTTCAACAGAAAGCTGTTGCTCCTTCAGTCCAGGTCCCAAAATGAGAGACACATAGAACTACCTGAACCTAAAGCAGAGACTCCCCAGAGAACTGCCAACCTCCAGGCAAGAAATAAATGTTTGCTCTTATAAACCACTGATATTTTGGGGTTGCTTGTTATACCACATTATCACAGCAATAGCAGACTGATCCAGAACTATACAAAATAAAATACTCAATTGTGAATGTCTATCTGAAATGTCAAGTCCTCCAGGAAGTGTTCCAAGATATGCTCTCATCATTCTTTCACCTCACCAGTCAGAATCAATATCCTCTTTGTGCTTCTTTAGTATTTTGTTTGTGCCTCTGTTATAGCTGACATTTACCACAGCCTGCCTTTGTATGGATATGGTGGTACATGTTTCTGGAATTCCTCCTGGAATATAAGGTGTTTGTTGTTGTTTTGTTTTGTTGAGGGGAGGGTACTCTTCACAATGTCTCTAGACTAGCCGGTGCTTAGCATGTAGTAGATGCTCAAAAATACTTAACTGGGGGCATCTGGGTGGCTCAGTCAGTTAAGCATCTGCCTTCAGCTCAGGTCATGATCCCAGGGCCCTGGGATGGAGCCCTGCATTGGGTTCCTTGCTCAGCGGGGAGCCCACTTCTTCCTCTCCCTCTGCCCTTCCCCCTGGTTGTGCATTCTCTCTCTCTCTCTGTCAAGTTTTTTTTTTTTTTTTTTTTAGATTTTGTTTATTTATTTAACTGAATGAATGAATTAGAAGGTCTTCTAATTAGGTGAGCTGGTGGAATGGAACTGAGCAATTGTATGCCGTCCTAACCCTGCATACAAGTGCAAATGTGTATAAGTGCAAGCAGAGAAACGGCATCCTACTTTGGGTACGTGCAGGGAAGAATAGGAGACATTTAAGCTGGGGTAAGTTGTATAGGAGGCACCTAATCCTAGAAAGAGACCATACCAGTAGTCAAGAGACCTGAATTCTAGTTGTAATTTGGAAACTGGCCAGTTGTGTTAACCTTGGGAAGTTACTTAACTCCTCTGTGCTTCATTTTTCCACATCAAAGCAGAAAGAATGATAATTTTACTTATGACATTATTATAAAGATCCAGAAAGATGTACATATGTGACAGAAAAATAGCAAGCCCCACTTAGGTCCATATTAAGCCTAGCAAATCAGCTTGCTGTCTTTTTCACAGGAAGATAGCTCACATTCCATATACCTCCAGGAAGCCAAATGTTGGATCATTAAATTACCACACAAGCTCACATGGAACCACTGTAGGAGTTGCTCACTTATAGTGGTGCTGGTTTGCAGTGACTTTTGACAGGTGCTTGTTTTTCATCTGGAAAACAAAACTGAATATTTTTAATGTTTTATTGCCAGGGACTATGTTAAAGTTGAGATTTATTTTTACTTATTGTATCTGCCAGGCAAAGCTAATTCCTCCTCTCAGTTCCCTCAGAACTTAGTTTATACCTTCTTACAAATGACTGTTTACAGGTTTGTGTCCCAAACCAGTGTGTGAGCTCTTGAGGCCCAGACCCATGGGGCAGGTTTCCATGCTATGCTAAAAGAGGGAAGTATATCAAACATTTTAGAAGGACTTTAACAGAGTAATGAGCATTTTGTTAGAACTCAAAGGAAAGTTTAAATTTTCTGCAAAAGTTGTGTATGTTCAATGATGACCCCATTTATTAATGATGCCAATTAATTGAGAAACTATTGTGACTTTTATATATTCTATGCAAGAAGCATATATGTAGCTGGGATGTTCTAAAATGTATTTCATTGTCCTTTTTCTCTTTTATAAAGAAATTATATGTGATGTTTCATTTTCTGTCCTACTCTAGGTCTTGACGGTAGATTTGAGTCACAGAGCACAAAGGAAAGAACACAGGTTTTGCATTCTGATCTCTCCTGTCCAAATCCTCACTCTGCCTTTTATACATCTTTGATCCTGGGCATGATTCTTGACTTTTTTTTTAACTTCAGTTTCCTTATCAATAAAATGAGGATGACATTACTTCCCTTGCTAGGTTTCAAAGTTTAGAAATAATCTATGAAAATACCCAGTACCATCCTTCACACACAGTAGATGTTCAACAAAACAAAGCTATTTTTGTTAGCTATTATTGTTGTGCTTTACAATGTAACACTTTTGTAGAGCTCTTTGCCCCTAAATGAAATGGCCCCTTATTGTTGTACTTTTAATTCTTACTTCTAGTTTTGTATTTTTCCTATCTGCTCCCTCACTGTTAGGCTACCAGTTGTCAATTCTAATGGCCATCTGTAAGAAATGACAGCTGCCTCTTCTTGCTGTCAGGCTGCT
This sequence comes from Nyctereutes procyonoides, assembly GCF_905146905.1. NCBI lineage: Eukaryota > Metazoa > Chordata > Mammalia > Carnivora > Canidae > Nyctereutes > Nyctereutes procyonoides. Next base: position 42,406,003 of record NW_026575140.1, on the reverse strand, counting down.
ACCAACTAACTTTCTACCCTCAAATCTGCTTGGAATCCTATGTCAAATGGAATAAATAACACTGAGCAGAGACTGAAGACACCTTCCATGGAGTTGAGTGAATGACATTTAGGGTATGGGCTTTGTTACATCTACTTTGGGGACTCAGTCTTCTTTCCTCTGTTTTATACATTGTGTCTGCATTTCTGAGGGTTAAGATTGCTAACTGAATAGTATCCTGACAACAAGGCTCTGCTCTCTTTCTTTTCTGGAAAAGAAGGGAGTCTGGAAGACACAACTCTATATAACATGGCATAGATTCAGTACCTTTAAAAATGTTATTGTTGTGGTTACTATTATTATTACTGTCTTGAAATCATTTTGCTCAGTGCTGTACGCATTGGGAAGAGCACTAGATTGTGAGTCTGTTTTAGGTTCTAGCCTATGATCTATTAAGTGACTTCCAGAAAATGACTTACCCTCTCTGGGCCTCAGTTCTTGAATCTAAAAAAAGTGAAAAGATTCAATGGGATGATCTGTGAGCTTCTACATCCTATGAATCTACATCAAGGTACCCAGACGATTGCTTGGCAATAACTACTGCACGTCTGGAAATAGACTTCACTTTACAGCTTTGGCCTTCGTGGTTTCTTCTAACTCAAGTATGTCAGTCGATAGCCAAATTCTTAACAACATTTTCTGGTCTCTTTACTATTTCTTTTTATAATGATTTTGTCCTTAATTTGGACTTATTTCAAGGAGAAAGATGTTAACTACTTAAAAGTGATGGGATGTTTTAATCTGGGCTGGAAAGCCTGTTCCTTGAGAATGGCTTAATTAACATTTCCAGGTTCATAACATTTTCATTTATTCATCTTTTTGTTTTTAAATGGTTTTTTAAGTTTTCCAGAGACGGCGATCTCACGTTCCTAATGGATTATAAGAGAGAGAGTGGGTCTGCTGGGATCTGCATTCTTATTAGCTTTAAGATTCACATTAAGAAAAAAAGGGAGCTTAAGCAGAATAGGTCCACCGTGCTAATAAAAAAAGAAACAGAACTTTAGTTCAACACAAAATAATGTGGTGAGATTGCCAAGCAAAAAGCAGATTGAAGGAAGGGCCTCCCAGTGACCTTGGAACAGGACAAATATTTTTCTTCCCTGAGCTCATTCTCCACCAGAGAAAACCATGTCTTCCACATCAGTAATGAGCATGCCAGGGCAAACTAATCACAGTGCACAGCGATGCAGAGACTGGTTCTGTGAAGGGGGCCAGCGAGCTACTGGGTCAGAATGACAAAACCTAAAATGCACAGCTGGGTGACCCTACATGCATTGAGGGATGGTTGGCCTCCAGAAATTGGGCAAGAAGGAAGCACATCTAGCACTGTGTTCTGCACATGGTAGGTGTCCCAAATACAAATTAAATTCAGTTCATTGAAAAAGCACTGAGCCAGGCCTGGCCTCCACTCCTGAGCTATTGCTAACCAGTGGTATGTTCTCAGACAATGTATTTCATATTTCTGGCTCTGTTACCGCATCTGAAAAATAGGACTATTAATACTAGCTCAGCATACTTTGTGACATGGTGGTAATGACTGATGCACGAGATGAACAAGAAGGTCTCAATTTTAATCAGCTGGCAAAAAGTGCTTTGTTTCCTGCCTCCTTTAAAGCTATGACTGTGACACCTGCTAAGCCTCAACAAGCATATATTTTTTTTTAATTTTTATTTATTTATGATAGTCACAGAGAGAGAGAGAGAGGCAGAGACACAGGCAGAGGGAGAAGCAGGCTCCATGCACCGGGAGCCCGATGTGGGATTCGATCCCGGGTCTCCAGGATCGCGCCCTGGGCCAAAGGCAGGCGCCAAACCACTGCGCCACCCAGGGATCCCTATTTTTTAAAAGATTTGTATTTATTTGAGGGAGAGAATACACATGCAAGCGGAAGGAGGGGCAGTGGGAGAAGGACAAGCAGACTCCCTGCTGAGCAGGAGCCAACATGGGGCTCGACCCCAGGACCCTGGGATCATGACCTGAGCAGAAGGCAGACACTTAACCAACCGAACCACCCAGGTGCCCAGCAAGCATATTTATTAATAACAAAGCACTATGTATTTCTTTGTCCATTTTGGGAAAATAGCTTGAACCTTGCTTTGCACCTCTGTAAGGAATTAGAAGAGATGAGACTAGGAGGTCGTGTGTCTTGTGAGCCTCAGAGTTGGTGTTTGGGAAGTCCTTTCCCTGAGTGACCCACTCTGTGAGTGATGATCAGAACAGGGAGGCTCCCCAGGATTGCTACTATGGCATGGTTCCTTCTCAGGCTCATGGTGGAAGAAATCATTGTGTGTCGGTGTCAGTTCTTAATGGAAATTTATCGTGTGTCTTGTAAGAAGAATAAGGAATGTGTTGAGAGAGTGGGAGGATGTTTCCAAAGTCACAAGTCAAACACACAACAATGCTGATTGGCTCCAGGCACTAAATAATTAAAATGCCTTATTGTCTATTAGCTTTAATGCCTGATGGATTTTCTGTGTAGGGGAATTCAAGGGTTAAGCCATCCCAACATGCCTCACTCCCAATTTATAAAATGGAAAATCTTCCATAAATCAAAAGTTACAAACAGACTTTGTAATGTCATAACTCTTGCGACGGCTCTCACCTTGATTGATTCCTATACATACATTCCGGCTGATTACCATAATGTGCTCTTGTGGGACAATTGGCACTGGATAGGGAGAAAGAAGCAGGCAGGGAAGTAAATAACAAATGGACCTGGCTCCTCCTCATCGAGAGTGATTTCACTCCAATGTTCCATCATATCAACTGGGAAAGAGAGTCGTAGGGTTTAGGCAATCAATTACAGATATGTGTAGAGGCAGACACAATCATTTCACTGATTGTCACCAGTCTCGAGCAGTGACACCAAAAAGTGATCCGTCACTCGATTTTCTCTGACACCATGAGAAAGATGGCAGACACTTGTAGACTAACAGGTCCCTGGATTGGTTGGTTTATAAGATTGAAAAATCACTGTTTCAAACTTATCCAAACCTTTAAATACCTTTGTTGCTAAGATTTCATATCTTTCTGGCAAACATTTAGAAAGATTACCAATAGGCTAATGACATGATGCCAGAGCGGAATGGACTGTGTCTCTTGTCGCTGCAACTGATGTCATTGTGATGAGAAGGCAGGACACACATACTTTCCTCCATCATGAGGAACATGGCAGCCACGTCATTAAATGGGCCTCATGAGACAATTGTTAGGAGGACCCCTTTGGTGCAGGTGAGCCCCTGCCTCTATTCCCACCTACCATCAGAGTCTTCAGTCTATCAGGTTTGCTGCCACTGGATGCCTGGACCTAGTCCCCTCCCATTCAGTATGATTTTCTCTACTGGCTGAGATTCGACTTTGTCTACACTGCAGTGATGGGCAGTCTTTTTTCCGTAAGAGTCAGTCCATGAAAAATTAAAATGTATACAGCCTACATCTCTTTTATTCACTCAAAATGAAAAAGGAAAAACATATATTCTTAGACATGAATGACCTACTTAATTAAAATGACAGAATTTACTGAGAAAATTGACACTACTTTTGAACACTTAAATTATGAATAGATGGGTATATTTAAGAAGTAGCAGCCTAGAGTCAGATTTTTTTATTTTTTCCCTCTAATTAGACTTCAGGCCACTTCTTGAAGCCAGGTGGGCTTCCTATGGGGCCTCCAGGCTAGGAGATGATATTCGGGATCTCTTCCCAAAAGGAAGCTACATCCCATCTCCCATCTGCAGTCTGAGCAAACAGTCCTGAGAGGTGCTTGGCTTCATGAAAATAAAAGTCAGTTGAGGCAATCTTGTCTATAAAATTCCAAATTACGAAGTCTCCCAGGAAGGGATGGAGAAGGCCTGTGGATTCCATCAGCATCGTTACTGAAACCGACTCGGTGCATTTCTGCCATTTCTTCTGGCACTCAGAGTCTTCACCAGCCACCCAGGCACTATTCCCTCCATCAGCATATTTTCTCTTGGCACTGGAGGATCTAAAATGAAACCAGCACAGTTTCAGACTTCTCTGTGTAAATCATCAAGAAATATGACGACCTTCTGCAGAAATGATGTTCTGCATTTCAAAGTTCATCCACTTCTAAACTAAATCAGTGGCAGCAGTCTGGTGCTTTGCTGGGTTCTTCAGACCACTTGACCCCAAGCCCCCTTAAATCCTTGCCCTTACACTGGCAACTCCCTTGTAAACTGCCCTCAGCAGCTGGAGAAGGTCCCCCACACTTACCTGGCTGTTCACAGTGGTCCACTTTCCACTTTTAAAAAGGCCAGGGAGCAGGACCCTTGTGATGATTAAAAATAATTACTGATGTTCCTACATCATCCTGGACTTCTCAAAGAGCTTTCGTGTCTGTCACTTTATGTTACCGTGGAGAAAACAGCCCATAGATGTAGCTGGCATCCTAAGGAGAGAGGAACAGAGATTCTAAGGGATTTGCTCAAGGTCATATAGCATGTTAGCAACAATATAAACTAGATTTTTGGACTTGCATTATGCTCATCCTGCCCCTGGAAAAAAGAGGCATAGCAAGAGTGATATTAGTAATGACGGTAATTGTCATGGTCTCTGAGCACTTGCTGAGTTCCAGGTCACAGGCGGAGCCCTTCGTCCATATTATCTTATCTGACACTCGAATGTCTTGGGTCCCTCCTGCTAAACTGAAGAAAATTCTTAGAATCTCTTCATATGGTGTGCAAAACCAGTGTGGAGACCTCAGGGAAGTTTCTCACACAGTTGGTAGGTTGCCCTCAGAGTGGAAAACTTAGGTCAAAATCTGGGCATCACCAAACAATTCAGGGTAGCTGCAGAAAGCCCTAGAAGAAAATCTTTAACTGAGTGCAGAGCTCTCATAAAATGCTATGGGACTAGAAAATGATTTCATAAGTTATTTTGATGACAAAAATGTATGAAACAGAATCGACTAATTCATAAATAACTTCAGAATCTCATCTATTATTTCTCACATCATAACTTACAATGGAATAATTGTTTCTAATTCTGCTGAGTATTTTCTCATGCTTTTTGGTTCCCTTGGTAAATCTTATTAGTTGGGTAACTCCTAAGACATTTGTAGCTTGCCTCTATTATGACGAGAACAAGTAAATATTAATAGCAATTTGTTTTTAGTACAACGCAGCATTAATTTCACCACTAGGCCCTCTTTTTTCTTTTGCTTTTTAATTTCTCATCTCAGGGAAAATTGGCTGAGATTTCTCAAAGAAGGGCTCACAGGAAAAAAAAAAAAAGACAACAGAAAGAAAACCCAGTGTCCTGTGATCTTATACAAATCTCAACTTATATTTTATTTACTATGTATATTACTGCAAACCAATATGAACCATAACTCCATTTAGATAATAATAATCAAATTATCCAATCTGGGATAGCATGTTTTATAGATTTTCGTCTAAATTTAATATAAAAATGCAGTAGTCCTTGTTTGGAAGAGTTTATTAAGGGTTAGCAAAGAAAAAGCTTTTTCAATAGTCTATAACTCTCTAATGGCCTTTTTCAAATAAAATGGGAAAGAATTTGAAAAGAAACCTATATCAGTGAGCTGCAATTGTAACATTACAGTACAGGTCTATAAATCTTGACATGCTCAGAAGATTGCCTAAACCAGCAATACAATCTGTCCAAACCTCATTGTCTCCACGACCAGCCAGCCTCATTTTAAGAAATGTATGTGGTCTTCAACCTAATTTTATCACCTTCATTTGTAAACTAGTCAATCAATCAAAGCATCCTGGGAGTCTAAATAGAAAAAGGAGTGCATTTTCATGCATTCTGGGCGACACAGTCAAAAATTAATCTCCACTTGATCAGACATTTCTTGCCCTCATCTCAATAGACCATCATTAGGGTCAGCAATGTATATTAAAAATAGAGTTACCGCAAACAGTTCGCCAGCTGGAGTTTGCAGGCTGCCTGCCCTTTCCTCAGAAAGCTTCCTCCTCTGTGTGAGCCTGAATATGTTCAGAAGATTCATCTGGAAGGAAGCAGGCTGGAAATAAAGTTAGGGAAGAAAATGCCTGCAGCCCTCAGGAAACATGTACCGCTTCCCAAGTGCCTGGACTCTTGAAACATTCCAAGCAAGACTGTTACAGAGAAAATATTTTCTAAGTATACATTCATAAGGATCAGGCCTACATAGAAAGGTGTTCCCTACACACTGGGGGTGAGGGTGAGAGCTTGCCTCAGGGCTGGACTGATAAATATGAGGAAAAAAGGCAAGAAAGTAGTCAAAACTTGGGCACCTGGGTGGCTCAGTCCGTTAAGCAGCTGCCTTCAGTTTAGGTTATAATCCAGAGTCCCTGAGATGGCATCACATCGGGAGCGGGGAGTGTGCTTCTCCCTCTGTCCTTCCCCTCTGCTCGTGATATCTCTCTCTCTCTCTCTCTCTTTCTCTCTCCCTCCCTCCCTCCCTCCCTCTTCCCTCTCTCTCTCTTTCTCTCATAAAATAAATAAAATCTTTTTTTAAAAAGTAACCAAAACTCAAGAAAAAAATCAGCTTAAAGCTGCTTTGTCGGGGATCCCTGGGTGGCTCAGCGGTTTAGCGCCTGCCTTTGGCCCAGGGTGTGATACTGGAGTCCCGGGATCGAGTCCCACCGACATTGGGCTCCCTGCATGGAGCCTGCTTCTCCCTCTGCCTGTGTCTCTGCCTCTCTGTTTGTGTGTCTCTCATGAGTAAATATATAAATTCTTTTAAAAAAAAAAAAAGCTGCTTTGTCCCTCCCTGCCATCTCTCCATCTTTCATGAGTTCTCCTCTTCAGGCAAATTCCTCTATGTTGGGTGAAGCGGCAGTGGCATTTCATTCTTGGCAATAACTCTGCCAGGTGCCTTCTTGGACTCCGGGTGCTCAGGAAAGAAAACCTATATCTCTCCCTCAATACATATGTATTGATGGAAGGAAGTTAGTTTATTCTCAGGCCATTAACCTTGAGCCATCCTGGACATCTCTCTCTCTCTCTCTCTCTCTCTCTCTCTCTCTCTCTTTTTCTCACATCCACATTCAGTGCATTAGGAAATCCATCTGGCTCTATCTTCCGAATAAAACCAGACCTGACCACCTCTCATTATCTCCACTGCTACCATGACATTTTGAGCCACCATGTCTTGCCAGTCTTGTAATAAATAGCACCTACTAGGTCTTCTTGAGCCTACCACTCCTCCTAGCCCAAACATAGAGGCTAAGAGTAATCCTTTTATTATTATTTTTTTAAGATTTATTTACTTATGAGAGAGAGAGAATGAGAGAGAGCATGAGCCAGGAGAGGGGCAGAGGGAGAGGAGCCAAGCAAACTCCCTGGGGGCCTGAGATGGGGCTCAATCCCACAACCTTGAGATCATGATCTGAAATCAGGAGTTGGACGCTTAACTGACTGAGCCCCCACATGCCCCTAAGAGTTATCCTTTTAAAACATAAATCAAGTTATTCTACTGTTCACACCCCTCAGTCACACCCATTTCATTGAGCCCATGCCCTTAGCATGGGCTATTTAAGACTAGGAAAATAATACTACTTAGTTGAGTACCTTGGCCCTAGATTTAATAATCCCCTCAGTTGTGAACCTGACAATATCCCATTCCTATGCCATTGATAGCATAGCATGATTATTATTGATAGCATAATTATTAATAATCAGACCATTTATTGAGCACTCTCTGAGTACCAGATATTGGGTTATGTATTTTACTTTGTTTTTCTTATGCCATCAATCTCTTTATAAATGGGAGGCATTTGGGACTATGCCAAAAGAGTAGGTGTGGCACGTGTAAGTTTCCACCTGCATAAAGGAATTGGGTTGTATTGTAAAGACAACATGAGCCTTATGTCCAAATCTTAGGTCCACCAACTTGGGGCTGGAATGACCATTGATAAGCCATTTAACCTCCCAATTATATATATTATATATGGCATAGAAATGCCATCACAATGCCCAGCATAGTTCTTGACACTCAATAAATTCCTTTCTTTCCTTTTTCCCTGTTTGCCAGGCCTAGGTCAATTTGAGAAATGAGCCAAATTTTTGTTTAGCAAGATTCATTCAAACTATCCACACAGGGACCTCACATCAGGACAATCAAGAATCAGTTTAAAGGAACTCAGGGTATCTGTACTTTAAAGGTAGAAAGTGATTCTTCCTGTCAAGGAATAGATTATCAGTGGAGACAGATGGCCTTTCCAAGACCCTTCAAATTCATGCTAGGTGGGCAACTGCCAGTGTCGTATTTGGGTTCCACACAGTGATGCTGGCCTGTCTATACACTCCTCCTATGTAATTGGCTAGTCCTCCCCAAGGACTCACCCAACGACCAGTACACCGCAGTCCTGTGCTGCCCATGTCATTAAAATTCAAAACTTCTTATTGATCTCTAGTTCCATGGCCATCAATTCCATAAACATCAAGAAAGCATTGATGGAAGTCTAGAGACCATCTCTGAAATCCTATTCATTCACTCACTCACAGTTTCACTTACCCAACAAACATTTGCTGAACGCTCACTGTGTGCCAAGGGCTATGTTAGGTTCTGGGGATACAGAATGAACAAGATCAAGTCCCAGTCTTCAAAAAGCTGTCCATCTAAAGCTGGTTTCCCTATGTGTGGCATATGAATATCTAGTGATAGTCAGATAATTTTATGTAGCATAGCAATAGTTTTTTAATTTGAATAGTTAAGTATTTTAATGCATATTAGGAAAAATACTTTACCAGCCCTTCATACTGATTGCTGCTGGAATATGACAGTTTAGGGCTAACAACAACAATAAAAAAAGTGAGTCGAGTCAAAGAAAGAGATTAAGAAGATAACATGTAGATGGTGCATATGAATATGGCAGAAATTGTATGAGAAAGGCTGAGAAATAATAGCGTAAATAAGAAAGGCATGAATATCCAGAACCCAAAGTGGTATAAGCTGAGCTATGGTCTGTACTCAGGGCGAACAAGCCCAGTAGCGGTGAGGGTTGGGGAAGGGAGAGAAGCAGTCAGTGTTGTTTGAGGAGCACATAGAGATGGGAGGATCCTGGTAGATCAGCTTCTCTAAGAGCTATGTTTTGAAAGAAAAGTATAATTTTTCCAAGTAGAAATGAGAGAAAGGGAACTCCACCTGAATGAGTAACCAGGCTGATATCCTAAGACAGTAAGTTGTTTGTCCAAGGTCAAATAGCCAGTAGAGGGATTTGAACTCAGGACCGCCACATTCTCAAATTGTATGGAGTAGTGGTCAGGAGTATGGGCTTTGGAGCTGGAGAGAAGGGGGGGAGAGTGGTCCAAGTCTTAGCTCCATAATTTTTACCTGTAAGACTTTTAACAAGTCATTTAGTTTCCTTGGGTCTGAAATGGGAATAATCATAGTATCTCCCTCTAGGGTTTTTGTTGTGAGCATTACTTGCAATAAAGCATCTAAAGGGTATTAGCATTATGTGGCATATAGTAAATGTTCAATAAATGTCAAGAATCATTCTTACTAATATTTGGTACTTACTTATTGCACTGCATTCCATCAGCCCTAGAGTGAATTTTTTAAAAGATTTTATTTATTTATTCATGAGACACACACACACACACACACACACACAGAGAGAGAGAGAGAGAGAGAGAGAGAGAGAGGGAGGGAGAAGCAGGCTCCATGCAGGGAGCCCAACGTGGGATTTGATCCCAGGTCTCCAGGATCACGCCCCAGGCCAAGGGCAGTGCTAAACTGCTGAGCCCCCATGGGCTGCCCTAGAGTGAATTATTTTGTCTGATTTTACTGCACTGCAATGACTTGCACATAAACAAGTGTAATAAAGATTGGTTGATTTGTTGGATGAATAAGTGAATGAATGAATAAATAACTGCTATATACTAAATTAATTGGTCAGTGCAAATATTCCCTTTTGTAATATTTGAGAATGCAATCTAAAATAGAAAGTAGTGCATTTTAAACTGTATATATTGTGATCATCTCTGCAAAAGATTTTACAAATTGTCGGGGATCCCTGGGTGGCTCAACGGTTTAGCGCCTGCCTTTGGTCCAGGGCGTGATCCTGGAGTCCCAGGATCGAGTCCCACGTCAGGCTCCCAGCATGGAGCCTGCTTCTCCCTCTGCCTGTGTCTCTGCCTCTCTCTCTCTCTCTCTCTCTCTGTCTATCATAAATAAATAAATAAATAAATAAATAAATAAATAAATAAATCTTAAAAAAAAAGATTTTACAAATTGTCAATTTTTCTAAGAACTTAACAACCTTCTATGCAAACTATAGGAACAGTAAAAAGATCAATGGTTGCCCAGGGTTCAGGGGAGAGAGGTGGGAGTGGGAAGGAGTGAAAAGGCAGAGCACAGGGTATCTTTAGGGCAATGAAACTCTTCTATGTGATGCTGTAATGGTAGATACAGGACATTATGCACTTGTCAAAACCCATAGAATAAACAACACAAATCCTAGTGAAAACTACGGTTAATAATAATGTTAATAATAATGTATCAGGGCACCTGGATTGCTCAGTCAGTTAAGTGTTCGACTCTTGATGTCAGCTCTGGTCTCAATTTCAGGAGAGTGAGTTCAAGCCCCAAGTTGAGCTCCTCACTGGGCGTAGAGCCTACCTAAATAATAATAGTAATAATAATAAAGTATCAATATTGGTTCATCCATCATAACAAATATGCCACACTAATGGGCAATGTTAATAATAACAGAAACTTGGTGGGTGGAGTGATAAATGTGAACTTCATATTTTCTAACCTAAAACTGTTCTAAAAAATTGGGGATCCCTTGGTGGCTCAGAGATTTAATGACTGCCTTCGGCCCAGGGCGTGATCCTGGGGTCCCAGGATCGAGTCCCACATCAGGCTCCCTGCATGGAGCCTGCTTCTCCCTCTGCCTGTGTCTCTGCCACCACCGCCCCCCCCCCATCTCTCTGTCTCTCAATAAATAAAAATTTTTTAAAATACTAAAAAAAAAAAAAAAACTGTTCTAAAAAATATAGTGTATATTTAAAAAACAGAGACAAAACACACAAAAGCCCTGTAGAGATCAGGAGAGAACCAGCAGGAAGATAACACTTTGACTTCACTGAGGCTCAGAGAGGGAATCCAGGTACAGGAACAGGATGGGCCCAGACATGAGAGAAGAGGGTCTATGGTCTATGGACCCCACTGTGGTCTATGGAGAAGCTCACTCATGAAATAAGACAGGTACCAAAATGATGTGTGCACACACCTGAGAGCCAAGAATGCTGTGTCTAGTTACTGGAGAAATCATTTGAGGGCAAGCCACCCTTGTGTGAAGACTGGATCTGCCATTATGCCAAGCTTTAAGACCTTGTGATGGAGCCTTTCCTGCAGATGTGAGAAGGCCCGGACCCTTCAGAATGAGGGGTTCCAAGGCTTCAAGGCCCTGAATCAGAACAAGGCCTGCCCTCCCCATACTGGGAGGCTCCCCTCTTTTGGACTGAAAGCTCCTTGAGTGTAGGAAGTGGACTGCCTTCCTGTCCAATGTGTTTGAAGCCCTCAGTTGGGTTGGATTATCATGCATAATCACATCGCCAAGCTGAGCCTTCCTGCCCCTTCTGCCCTTTTAAAAAAAAAAAACTGTTTTTTTTAAGATTTATTTATTTATGAGAGAGAGAGAAAGAGAGGCAGAGACACAGGAGGAGGGATAAGCAGGCTCCACGTGGGGAGCCCAATGTTGGACTCGATCCCGGGACTCCAGGATCAGGATCACGCCCTGGGCCAAAGCCAGGTGCTAAACCGCTGAGCCACCCAGAGATTCCCCCCTTCTGCCCTTTGATTTCCGCCTTCCCTCTCCTTTTCTTGCTAAGTCTATCACTTCTTTAACTACACTGGCACCCTCTCTTTCCCTCTCTCTGCCTATCCATTCATTGACGCATTCATCTTTCGCCCCCTCATTTTTTTCCTTTTACTTAACCTGTACTACATCTACACATACTATATGTAAATACCGTGAAATGCATATATCTTGATTGCACAGTTTGGTCAGTTTTGACAGCTGCATATACTTATGGAACTTGTACCTCTATTAAGATATAAAACATTTCTAGCACCTCAAAAAGTTCCTTGCGTTGTGCCCCTGTCTCAATCAATCCCCCTTCTACTGTAGAAGCAACCATGATGCTGATTTCTCTCAGCATATATTACTTTTATCTTCTCAACTTTGTATGTTCACCAGCAAAATTCCTTATTCCTCCTTTAAAATCCAGCCAGATATTACCACCAAAATTTATTACTTCCGTCTCTGGGTTCCCTCAGCAATTTGAATATTTTTCTTATGAGTCTCTCTCCCCCGTTAGATAATGCACTTGTGAGGAATCATATCATCATATCTTATTCATCTTTTATAACTAGTGCCTATAATACAGTAGATATTCAACAAATGTTCTTTAAATGAGTGAGTGATGAATAATATCTGCCAGAAGAACATCTTTCTTTGTCTTCATCTTGACAAAATCTTTAATACTTACACTGTTTCTTTTTTTTTTTTTTTGCATGTTTTTATTACTATAAAACCAATACAGGCTCATAGAGAAGGGTATAAAGCGAATAGAAGAAGTCTCTCTCCCTGGATGAACCCCTATCAGTTGTTCCTTGTGTATCTTTCCAGAGATGTCTGTGCATTTCTTTTCTTGGACAAACGTTTTAACATTCTACATATCTTCTTGAAACTTGCTTTTTTTTCCACATACAAATAGGTAACAACAAAAATAATATGTATAATTAGCACTTATTATCCATAATGGGCCAGCTAATCTAAACATTTTTATATATGTTAACTTATTTATTCTTCACAGAGCATGGCTATACCATGATTATTTAACCAGCCCAGTCATTTAAGTATTTCCAATCTGGGGGCACCTGGGTGGCTCAGTTTGTTAAACATCTGCCTTCAGCTCAAGTTGTGATCCCGGAGTCCTGGGATCAAGCCCCATGTCGGGCTCCCTGCTCAGTGGGGAGTCTGCTTCTTCCTCTCCTCCTACTCTTGCTCTCTTTCTCTCTCTCTTTCACTCTCTCAAATAAATAAACTCTTTTTTTAAAAAAAGTATTTCCAGTTTTTAGTATTTACAAACTAGGCTGCAATAAATCCCTTTATACATACATGGTTGCTTTCTTGTGGGAATATATCTGTCCTGGTATAGAACTAGGTCAAAGTGTACATTTTACATCTTGATGGTTATTTCTAAATTCCCAGCTAAAGAGAGTATACTGATTTACATACACTGTACATGGGAATGCCTATTTCCCTTATATTCTAATTTTAATATCATTAAACTTTAAAAGTTGTACCTCTCTGATAAGTATGGTATATTCTTGTTGCTTTGATCTGCATTTTATAAAATAGGAGTGAAGGTGAGCATCTTTTCCATGTTTGCCAACCATTCAGATTTGTTCTATGTTATTCATGTTTTCATTTCTCTCCTTTTTACTATTGAGCTATTAACCTTCTTATTGATTTGTAAAGGCTCTTTGTATATTGAACCACTAACCCTTTGTTATATAGGAGGCAAATATTTCCCCCATTTTATCACTGTTTATTGTATTTTTATGATAGACTTAATTTTTCACTCTTTTAAGGCTCTTGAACTTGGCTCCATATGAATATTCTAGCACCCTTTTATTGTCCTTTCCTTGTTAGGCAGAAAATTTCTTTCTTTCTTTTTGTTTTTTTAGGCAGAAAATTTCTGACATTGACACCACAAAACTTTTCACAGTGAGTCTGTTGTAACCAAAATCAGCAACCGAGGGAAATTAATAATTTGGAAACAAGGCCATAGGGCTTCACTGGATGCTTCATAAGGTGATAACTGTTGGCTGGATTTTATACTGGTTCAGTGGGCATCTCACATTCATAGATAAATCCTGTTCCTTAGCAGATGCTGTCAGGGTGGAAATTTTTGTAGTGTGGGACAAGTTAAATAAGTACATAAATAGCACTGCTTTTGACTCCCAACTTCTGAGTTACAACATATGAATGGTTTAAACAGGTGCAGCCATGTTAATACATACTGGTGTAGATACAGGGTGTGATTGATATTGTCAGTGTCAACCCCAGGCAGCAAACAAGATGAATAAAAACATTTCATCAGGGCACTGAGCAACAATCAGAATCCTTGGGGCTTCCAAAAGTTTTTCACGGAGCCAACTTTAGAAATTTTGATGTAGAAGACCAAGCCTCTCTCTTTATGGAAGGGACAGGATGCACACAGGAATTTAAATATTGATAAGACACTTTGTTTTTCAACTCCCATTAAAATCATCTCTCCGCAGTTTTATATAGCATTTTGTTTCACCTAAAGGACAAAGATGAAGGTTGTAGAGAACTTCCCAGCAACTTGTAATTCTAAACTGTCTCCTCTGGGATATGTTTTCTTATCCATTCAAAGTGGGTCCTTATTTCTATTGAACTGTTCAAAATTTTTAAAATTCTTCTCGAGACCATCCCAGTATTGTCTAGTTGGGGCACTACCTGATTCATGAGCTGTTCAATAAAGCCATTTAGATCTTCAAATTTACTCAGTTGAATTTTGTTTTTTAACAGAAGAGTTCCTAATGTTTCTCACCCTCCAGCAATTGGTACTGTCATTGTGTGTGTGTGTGTCGGGGTGGGGGTGGGGGGTAGTATTTGGCAGTTCCAATAGATGTACAATGCTATCTCCTTGTTTTAATTCATAATTCCCCAATGATATGTGATGTTGAGGATTATTTACTATCTGTATATCTTCTTTGGCAAGATGTCCATTCAGATCTTTACCGATTTTTTTTTTTAATTTTTTTTTTTTTTTTTTTTTTTATTTATGATAGTCACAGAGAGAGAGAGAGAGGCACAGAGACATAGGCAGAGGGAGAAGCAGGCTCCATGCACCGGGAGCCCGACGTGGGATTCGATCCCGGGTCTCCAGGATCGCGCCCTGGGCCAAAGGCAGGCGCCAAACCGCTGCGCCACCCAGGGATCCCCTCTTTACCGATTTTTAATGGGGTTGTTTTTTTTACGATTGAATTTTGAGAGTTCTTTGTATATTCTATATTTTGAATACAAATCCTTTATCAGATAATGTATTTTGCAAATATTTTCTCCCAGTTTGTACCTTGTCTTCTGGTCCTCTGAACAAGGTCTTTCACAAAGTAGAGATTTTAAATGTATAAAATATATGTTTTCAGGTTTTTTTGTTTTGTGAATAGGGCTTTGATGTTTAGTGTCTTTTTTTTAAGATTTTATTTATTTATTTTTAAGATTTTATTTATTTATTCATGACAGAGAGAGAGAGAGAGAGAGAGAGACCGACCCAGGCAGAGGGAGAAGCAGGCTCCATGCAGGCAGCCCGATGCGGGGACACAGGATCACGCC
Source organism: Nyctereutes procyonoides (assembly GCF_905146905.1). Classification (NCBI taxonomy): domain Eukaryota; kingdom Metazoa; phylum Chordata; class Mammalia; order Carnivora; family Canidae; genus Nyctereutes; species Nyctereutes procyonoides. Next base: position 42,390,610 of record NW_026575140.1, on the reverse strand, counting down.
CCGGGCCAAAGGCCAACGCTCAACCGCTGAGCCACCCAGGGATCCCTTTGATGTTTAGTATTAAAGGTCATCACCAAACCCAACGTCATGTAGATTTTCTTTTATGTCTCTTTTAGAACTTTTCTGGGTTTCCAATATAAATGTCTACAGACATTTAAATTTTGGTGTAAATTGTAAAGCATGCCTCTGATTCACTTCACCCCATACGGTTTCCAATTAAATTACGGTTTCCTCGGCTATTTTTTAGTAAGACACCGGGTGGCTGGCCCCATTGCAGTTTGAATTTCAAAGTTTCGGCCAAAACAAACAAACAAACAAAAAAACAACACAAAAAACAAACAAAAAACAAAGTTCCGGCGATTGGGCTGGACTGCCTGGAAGGAGCGCGCGGGGAGCTTGGCGGGTCCCGCACCGCGCTGAGTGCCGCCAGGGGGCAGCCGAGCTCCCGGCGCGGCCCGGCCCGCGCAGGCGTGTTTTGGCCTGATGTGTCTGCACGTGCACGCTTGACGGAAACCAGGTCTCCCGCGGAGGCGCCAGGAGGAGCGGGCTGGGCCTCAGGCTGAGGTGGGGTCCTCGCCCCAACAGCGCGAGCTCGGAGGCCTCAGGCCCCGCCCGGGAGGAGAAGGAAGGAAAGAGAAGGCGCTGCTCGCGTGCGGTCGACTGCTGGGGTGTGTGGGGGGCCGGTCTCCGGAGGGCCCGTGAGGGACGGTCGGCGTGGGCGCCTGTGGAGAGTCCAGTGTCCGTGCCGTGTGGCCTCCGGTTGTGGCAGCACCTTGGGGCGCCGGTTCGTTTGTGGGCTCCTCTTCCTCGGGTGAGCCGGGGTTTGGGCCGGGACCGCACTGCTCGGGCCGCCACGGGCTCCTGACGAAGTTTGATGTCCTGAAGGCCGATGCCTCCCGCTTTGTTCTTCCTCCTGCTGCGGTGGCTGCTCAGGGCCCTTTGTGGCTCCACGCGCGTTTTAGGATTGTCTCTGCGCGGTGTTTTCTGTGCAGATGCCGTTGGGAGTTGGATCAGCATTGCCTTGAACCTGTAGATCACTTTGGATCGCGAAAGGCCATCGTCACCGTGTTAATTCTTCCAATCCGTGAGTACAGAATAAAAATTAAAAAGTAAGACTCAAGGAGGCCTGGGTGGCGCAGTTGTTGAGCGTCGGCCTTTGGCTCAGGTCGTGTCCCCGGGGTCTCGGGGTCGAGGCCCACGTCGGGCTCCCTGCATGGAGCCTGCTTCTCCCTCTGCCTGTGTCTCTGCCTCTCTCTCTCTCTCTCTCTCTGTGTCTCTCATGAATTAATAAATAAAACCTTAAAAAAAAAAAGTAAAACTCTTCCCCCCGCCATCTCATATGAATGGTGTGCCAAGTGAGAAGACAATAAGGTGTTTTACATTTCCCACTTGCCGTGCTCCCTTACTTTTGTTCTTACTGGCCCTCCACCAGGGATTATTCTAGAGAAACAGAATCTTTCTTTTTTTTTTTTTTAAGAAATGCTGTAGCAAGAATCATTAGTAAAGGGGCCCCTGGGTGGTTCAGTTGGTTAAGGGGTCTGTCTGCCTGTGGCTTAGGTCATGATCTCAAGGTCCTAGGATCTACCCCACCTCGGTCTCCCTGTTCAGCAGAGAGTCTGCTTCCCCTCCCCCCTCATGCTTTCTCCCTCTCTCTCAAATAAATAAAATCTTTAAAAAAAATCATTACTAAAGATTAGGAAGTAGGTTTCCCATCCCAGTTGTTGAAAACACGGTGATAAAATATTGCAAGACTTTGGGAAGAGAGGTAGTGGAAAGGCCTGAAAAGAGAGGCCATTTACCTCCCACACACACCAGAAATACCAACTATTTACCTACCTTGAGTTTCCATAACAAAACGCTAATGTAAAATGTAAGTCTGATGTTGAAGGACATTTTAAAGTACATAAACTCAATGCTGAAATGACTCAAGTAAAATGAAACTGGGTATTTTTGTAAGTCATGAAACTAATTTTGTGGATAATGCTGCTTATGCAAGAAAGCGAACATGTGAGTTTGATTTATGGACAACATCCAGTTTCCCCAAAAATAACATTTTAAACCTTTTTTAGCAGTTCAAGGAAGAGGCACCTTTGACCCATAAACAAAAGACCCATTTGACAAATATTCCTAATTGGCAGTAGTCAGCTTAAAAATAAAAACATATTCTATAATATTAATGTAAAGAGTAATCATATAATTAATAGGTGAAAAACAGAGAGAAAGATTGCTGAAGATTAAGATTAAGCCCTGCAGAAGCGAATGTTCTAACTAGAAATTGGTTTAATTAATAGCACATTTTACATAATGATTACAGTGTAATTGCGCTGACTAGCAGAGTGTCATTAAATATATCCATGCTCCTTTACAACACCCTAAGGCTAAAAATAATGAGTTACATTGAAAATCACTGTGCAACAGGTTCATAAATAACATTTAAGCCTATACAAGGCGAATACTTATAAATAATAAATATTTGCCTTTTGTAATTGAAGAAAAAATGACAGCCTTCTTTTTCTACTACCTTGTAGATTGCCATGTTATAATGCTGAAAAGATTTTTCCCCTTGCTTTCTCTAGAAGGTATTGAATAATTTATTCAAATGCTAATATTCCACGTAGTCTGACTTTGAGGAACAAATATTCCTACATAAAGAATAAATGCCAAGATGCTTATTACCTCTCTTGCTTTACTTTACACCATGTATCCCCCCAAAACTATCACAGTCTATTACACCTGTCAAATGAAGTTAGTGACCAAATTTTCTTGCAGGGAAGAGCATTTTTCTTTATTTAAAAATTATCCCTTCTCCCCAAATGTTCATCATGCTCAGGGTTGTTACAGAGCAGCAGCTGCTCTGTGACTTCAGAAAGGAAGTCGAAGATGCCTGATAACTTCTTAATCTCTCACTCGTCTCCTGAGAATCTGTACCATTTGATAACAATGGAAGCAGTTCGTTATTCGTGTAGTTTGCCCTGGCGTGGGCTCAGGTCTACAAAAGGTCAGTGTTCAGGAGCCCCATCTCCTTCATCTCCTCAATTCCAAAATGGAGTTGTGTTCCCCTAGGGCCCAGCAGAAAGCAGAACGCCCCTTGCCAGGTAGTCTTGGGTAGGGGCTCTGAAAGTTCCCTAGAGCTGCACATCCAGCCAGTGGCTTCTTTCCGAGGAATGTGGGGAAGAGGCGGCTCCAGGCTATACAGAGAATATGATTTTCTGTGAGAATGACAGTAGCCAGGGAGGTGCACAGAGATATCCCAGCTCTTTAGGAAAGGACATAGGAAGAAAATGCCTCCTGCTGCTCGTAAGTCCCCTGGTGAGCATGAAGCATTCCAACTCCTGAAAACTCAAGAACCCCCAGTGTAGGTAGCCCTTTTAGGAGGTCACCATCAAGCTGCTTCTCTGTGCTTAGGATGCAGCTCATTCTTTTGTGAGGGGGGCTCGTGTTGCTTAGTGATGAAGAAAGGGCTTTAGCATTAGCCAAAACTGAGTTTTATGCATTAGGTTCACTACATATCAGCTGTGAGACATTGCATAAGTCACTTCAGTGCCCTGACTTGTGAAGTGGGATGACAGTCATCCATGCCTCTTTGTGAGGATTCAATGAAAAAACACTTTTAAATTCGTAAGCTCTTAGCATAGTGCCTCCCGGCTCATAATAGGCAAGTATATGGGAGTTATTATTTATCTCATGATTGGACAGTTTTTTCTCATATTTAGCCAAAATCCATCTCCTTCTCACTTTCATCCATGGACTCCAATTCCTGGAAATGATGAGGGATTGGAATTCCTGTACTCAAGCCTACGCACTCGCAGACCCAGAGCAGCCAGAGGGTAACCTTTCTCAAATCATATCACTCCCTGGATTAAAGCCCATTTTGATGTCCCATGGGTCTTAGGAAGCTTAAGGGCTAGAATCTTTATACCTGCGTAATCTGGCCCCTGCATGCCTCTCCAGCCTCATGATCTGTGCTCTAGGGGTCCCAGCCTTCTTTCTGTTCTTCAGACAGGCCATACATTCCCTCTGGCCCCACAGCCTTTGCAAATACCTTTGCCTGGAACTCTCTTCTTCTTTTTTTTTTTATATAAATTTTATTTTTTATTGGTGTTCAATTTGCCAACATATAGAATAACACCCAGTGCTCATCCCATCAAGTGCCCCCCTCAGGCCCGTTACCCCCACCCCCTGCCCACCTCCCCTTCCACCACCCCTAGTTCGTTTCCCAGAGTTAGGAGTCTCTCATGTTCTGTCTCCCTTTCTGATATTTCCCACTCATTTTTTCTCCTTTCCCCATTCTTCCCTTTCACTATTTTTTATATTCCCCAAATGAATGAGACCATATAATGTTTGTCCTTCTCCGATTGACTTATTTCACTCAGCATAATACCCTCCAGTTCCATCCACGACAAAGCAAATGGTGGGTATTTGTCGTTTCTAATGGCTGAGTAATATTCCATTGTATACATAAACCACATCTTCTTTATCCATTCATCTTTCGATGGACACCGAGGCTCCTTCCACAGTTTGGCTATTGTGGACATGGCTGCTAGAAACATCGGGGTGCAGGTGTCCCGGGCTGGAACTATCTTCTTACCTACTTTTTCTGTTTAGCTCTTCAGACTTTGATTCAAGCAGCGCCTCCTTGGGGGAGTCTTATACTAACTCTCCAAAGTAGATCAGGTTTACCTTTCCTTCTACTATCCCTTCACAGGTTTTATCAGCACTTGAAGTGGTATATTTCTGTGGTCCTTTGGTAAATGACTGTTTCCATTAGTAAACTGTACTTTCTGTAAAGACAGGGACCGTGGATGTTTGGGGCTAATAATGGGCTTTTTACAGTATCTGGCATCTGGCCCTCAACAAATACTTGGAGTGAATGAAGGAGGGAAGGAACTAACACCCATTTCCACATAAGAGTCCTTCACATATTTAAAGATAGTATTTACGCTTCTCTTCTCCATGATTTGTCACAAGATTAATGATCTCAGTGCCTCATGTACTCTTCATCATGTTACATTTTAGAACTTCAACAGCCCTGTGATCACACTCTGGGAAGCTGAGTATAGTGGGAGGATTGCTACGTGTGATGATAGTACCGAAATTTAGCCTATGATAGTACCTTAGCACAGTCAAAGGCTGCATTGGCTTTAAGTATCACACACATACACATAGTGTTGTGTTGTTTAAAAATAACGCAGATTTATTAAAGAAAATCTGGAAAACACAGAATAGAAAAGTGTAAAGAAAACCATTCTTAGGCACACCATGCAAAGAAAAACACTCTTAATAATTTGCAATAATTCCTGTATTTTTGTCTGTGAATAAGCTTTTGTAGAGTGTGAGGAAGGATTATATAGTGGAAATACACCCCTACTCACACACATAACCACTTTTCACCAATATTAAATCATAAAATATTTCTATATTATTCCATTATGTTGCAAATATTTTAAATGGTGCTGTATCAGCTCTTCTGCTGCTATTGAGAATAGGTTTGGGAGGTCTAAACAAATAAGAGATTAGTTTTCTCAGATAACAAAAAGTCTGCAGATGGGCAGTTGCTTAAAATGCTATAAATAGCTTTTTCCTCGTGGCTGCAATATATTTGCTGTAGCTTCTATCAACACATTTCTGTGTGAGGCAGGAAGAAGAGGGAAAGGATGTGCCACATCTGTCTGTTCCATTTATCAGAAAAAGTCAAAGCCTTCTCAGTGCCCTCAGCAGACTTCCACTTACGAATCCTTGACCAGACTATGACCAATGCTAGTACAAAAACATCTAGAAAAGTGAGCATTTAGTTTTTCTAGTCAGATAGTGTTGAAGCAAGCAAGGTGCCTTTGCTGGGTGCCTTTCCCACATCCCATCAGGTTAATACCATTCCATTTGATTCTCAGCTCCTTAAATAAAAATTATAGAAGGTTTCATAAGGACACTTTCTTCTTTTTGCTTCCTGGTTTATGAAAATCAACCAGATAAACAGCAATTCTTTTTTTTTTTTAAGATTTTATTTGTTTACTTGACAGAAAGAGCAAGAACAAGAGGAGCAGCAGGCAGAGGGAGAGAGAGAAGCAGGCTCCCCGCTGAGCAGGGAGCCCTATGCTGGGCTCGATCCCAAGACTCCGGGATTGCGACCTGAGCAGAAGGCAGACACTCAGCTGTGAGCCACCCAGGTGCCCCTAAACAGCGATTCTCAATCAAGAAGTTCGTAGAGATATTTTTGTTTGCCCCAATGTTTATGATGGTGCTGTTGCTTTGGGTGGGCAGGAACCAAGGCTGGTGAACATCCTTCCACACACAGGAAAGCTGCACAATGACATGTCCAGCCCCAAATGCCAATAGTGTCTTTATTGACTCCCATTCAGTGGGAGTCATGGAAATTCCTTCATTAGAAACTGGGAAAGAAGGAAGAAATTGGAAGGGAGAAGGGGACCAGTTGGAGGGACAGAGGAAAGGAAAATGAACATTTTGTCATTAAGCACCAGAAACAACAGAAGACAGAGAATCCTTCTCCATGAGTGGGTACAACCCTGTGCACACTACTTTCTTCTTCCTAACGCACAATTCAAATCATGTCAGTATATACAGATAAGATTATTTAAACTGCCCTCCTAGAAAAATATTTAAGAAAAGGAATGGGAGTAGATCTTTACTCTTTCTGGCTTTCAAAGGGCTTCTCCTGGGACTTTGGGAACCTGATATTGTTTGCAATTTGTTCTTCCCTGGAGGAGATTAGGGAAAATACAAAGGCCCAAGACAGGTACTGCTTTGTGTTTAATGATGATAGGCAGAGGTGGGAAAGCACAGATCAGCTTTTTCCTCTCGGCAGAGCCTGGGCTATTAGGAGAAGGGAATTTAGTGTTTGATTTGCCCATTCTCCATTCCTCATCGAGGCTTCGGTCCCAAATTGCTAAACCTCCATTCAACAGTTAAATTAAACATAACTAACTTTGTTGATATTATTTCACAGCCGAATAACTTGATATTCATACTCTTTGTGTGTTCAATAAGTACAGAGCTCAGACACATTTTTAAGTCTCAGCCGGTGATGAATTCTGCTGAGCTAAACTTGTGTTTCACAGGATTCTGCTCAGCTGAGACGGGGTATGCTATTACACTGTAAAAATAAGCTTCAAGCCATAATTTTGATGGGCCCCTCACAGCAAGGAAGCATCCCTCTTACCCTCCTCCCTCCTCTTAGTAGTGACTCCCATTTGCCACTTACACATCCTAACCTAAAAGAATCTCACGCAGACGATAGTCCTTTGTACCACTGCCTCCAAGGTGCCAAGAGTGCTAAACTTGGACTCCCAAGCCCTCTGTGTTTGCCCCCTCTGCCTCTGCAGGGACTGGGGACTATAAGCAAGCCACTTACTCTCTGGTAGTCAGGTTCCATGTCTGGCAGATAGGGGAGATAAAAACTCTGCCTTTCTACCTCACACATTCCCTGTAAGCTCAAATTACACCAAGTATTGAAAACATGCTACAGACTGTCAGATGTTATTCACTATTATTTGCATTTTCACCTATAATTAGAATCCTATCCTCTAAACATGACAGGAAGTACCTATAAATATTTGAAATGAATAATAATGTGTTCATTTATTCATCAAATGTGTTTTGGGCATCTTCTATGTACCAGGCCTAGGCTAAAAACTATAGGTCTAAGGAAAGACATTGTGTTCTAGTTTGAGAGATAAATAAATAATTAGAATACAGTGAGATCCATACTACATAATGGAGATATATACAAGGTTTTTGGGCATATGACATTTTGCCCAGGTTAGCAAGGACCACTTCACTGATAGGGCCACTATTTGAATCACAAAATAGGCACCCAGAAGTCTGCTAAGTACCTTATAAACATTCTTTCCTTTAATTGTCACTGCAGCCCTGTAAAGTAGGTATTATATCTATTTTATAAGGGGCAAAACCAAGGCCTAAATAACTCACACAAGGTCCCAAAGCTGGGAAGGGAGGAGCCTGGACTCCAAAGGCCACACTCTTCATCAGAGGGCTGGACCTTCCCTGATCCTTATGGCCTCTGTACACTCAGCTCACAGGTGGGGAAAAAGCATGTCTATTTTGCTGTACACCAGTGATCTGAAAACATCTTAGATGACATTAATTATGAGTTGCCAAAAACTATGCAAATTATCTTTCTTCAAAAACAGGATATGGAGGTTATCATAAACATATATGGATATCTCCCTGAATCCAAAAGCAAGAAGTGCAATTGGGAACTAAGTACTGAAAACCATAAACAGGGCAGATTCTCTCCCTCCTCCCCCTGTCTTTCTGGCTGTGCTCCATTGTGTTCATTCTCTCTTTTGTATTCATTATTCGTCCTCTTCAGACCAGCTGTTCTTCTCTGTGAACAAGGCAGGGGATGGCCACCCACCTCTTGTTACATGCAGTTCAAGCAACCCCAGGAGACTGACTAGCACCTCTTAATCTCAATTCCAGATTCCCAGAAGAGGGAATCTGGTTGGCCCAGTTTGAGTTAACTGTTGGTGTCCTAAAGTATGGACTATATACATAGTGACATCCTTCCAAAGAGAACAGCATGGAAAGATGGGTGAGGAGAGTGGAGAAACCTGATAAATGCTACCTCAGCCAGATAGTCAAGGTCAACATCAAAATAAGAAATTATGTTGATAGTATGTATCCTTGATATGATGTGATGAAAATGGCACCTTCCCTTTGTGGTCTTCCTTCTCAAAACCCATAACCTCTGTCTAACTAATCATGAGGAAAACATCAAACAAATCGTAGTTGAAGGACATTCTACAAAATACCTGACCAATACCCCTCAAAACTGTCAAGTTCATCAAAATGAAGAAAGTTTGAGAAACTCACAGTCAAGAAAAAATTAAGGAAATATGAGCACAAATGTAATGTGGTATTTGGATAAGATCCCGGGACAGAAAAAAAGACTTGTTTAGAAACTAAGGAAATCTAAAGTATGGACTTCAGTTAATAATAATGTATCAATATTGGTTCATTTATTCTAGCAAATATAGCATGCTGATATAAGATGTTAATGATAAGGAAATTGGGTTGGGAGGTATATGGGAACTCTGTTTTACCTTTGCAGTTTTTCCATAAATCCACAACTCTTTTAAAATAAAAAGTTTATTAAAACACAGCATTACATGTTTACTCTTTGCCAATCACTATGCTAAATGCTTTATAGACTGCAATGACAAAAAAAAGGTCCTTCTCAAATTATTCTGTTCCCATATCTACCTACCACGATTTATACCATAAGTCCTTTGAGCTAAGAGAAAATATAAAGACTCAGTGCAACCGTGACACGCAGTAGACAGTCAATAAATATTTGCTGATGTAAACTAATACTTATCATTTATAAAAGAGGTCCCATGTTAGCACTTAGAGATGCTACCTTGCCTGGTTCTGGTGTGGGTCAGTGAGTGTGCTGCCCTTGGACATGGCTGATTTCGGTTTGCTCACCCTTCTTTTCTTAGTAGAAAGTTAGTCCCTTCCCAGGCTGCCAGTGATCACTAAGAGATAACCAAGAGGGCCTGGCCAGCCACTGAAGGACGTTCATTCCAATAATCCTTTAGTCCTGGCCTGGCAACTCTGAATGGGACCTGGACCTCATCAGTGTTTTATGCCCTTTAGGGGACCTATCCTTGCTTCTCTCAGGACAGTCTTATAAAACCTTTCAAAGGACAAGAGCTTCTTGTCATGATTAACCTTTGGAATGAGCACTAAAAATAATTTTGCATTCACTTTAATAGTTCAGGTTTTAAAGGGAAAGACAGATGGGTGTGGCTTCTTTAAGCATTTTCTTTTCCAAAGCAGTGGAGAGGGACAGAAAGACCCAGAAGGAGTTTCTGGCTGTTGAGCTGAGATTTAAACATTTTAACCATTTCCCACACCCTTTGTTCCTTCTTCTCCTGTCTCTATTTCAAACCTATTTTAATTTTACATACTGAATATTAGCTGATGAACCAATTCCTCAGGAAAAATGCCATTAATTCATTAGGACTCTTCATTCCATTTTTTAAAAAACTGCCCTTGAATATCTTCTGTTTTAATAAATGATTGAATCCTGTGTGTGGTTTGTAGAGTCTTAACCAACTTGGGAATTTAAAATCCTTCTTGCAGTTTGTTTTCAGTCCTATCATAGAAAATCATACAGCTCTTCACAGTTCTGCCAGAGTTTTCTCATAAAAAAGGATCAAGCTAAGTCCTGTTGACGTTGGACATTAACATCACAACACCACTTGGGAGAGTTTGTACCCTGAAACCTGAAGCAGCCCTGTCTGCCACCTGTGGGATAGAATATTAAGCTGCCCCTCTCCACCAACACTCCAATTGTGGAATTTGGGACCTCGAGGCTGAACAATTCCATTGTCAGTCCCTGGACACATTTTCCCATCCCATATGTCCTAGTCTTCACTCTTGCTATATAAGCACACATGTCAGTGTCTAACTAGGAGCTTCTCTCAGGGTAATGATTTACTCATCTCCAGCTCACCCACAGTGCTCACACAATACCTATGCAGAGTACACACATGCACACTTACTAGGCAGAAGGGCAAAGATACAGGAACCCTCCGCATACCGAGTTTGTGCCAAAGTCACTGCTACAGACATGGATGGTGCTTGATGCTTAGACGGGTAGAGTGTGGATTAAAAAAGAGCATCTCCCCCATTTGCTCACTCTCACTGGGCAATGATATAATTTCCAGTCTCACGTCTCTATTTCAGACCACATATGGCAGTAATATTGGCTCTTCCCCACCTCAGCCTAACCATGACTAAACAGGTTGATGGATGTCATGCATCTTATCATCATACATGCATATTTTTAAATATAATTCACTTTTGATCTGCACCCTTGTGCAGTGGCGAATGAAAACAGTTAAGATTTCTTCCACTGTCTGCCTTTAAATGTATTAAACAGCCCTGCTGTCAATAGATTATATTCTTGTACAATGATAATAGCCCCCAAAACTAAGAGGCCTTGTCAGGAATTGCAGTTGTCACAGTTTGATGGGAATGATTTTACTTGGGGTTCGTCTGCTGCACAATCATCTCATAATCTGGATATACATCACAGCATGACATGTAAATTTCCTGCTACTCTGCTTTCATTTCCAGAGGCAGCAATCAAATGAAAACCACTCAACCTCACCCAAATGTATAAATAATTTTCATTCAAACATATTAACAGTCAAAATATGAGAATTTATCACAGAGTGCTAGGCCTTTTAAGAAGCAATAAAGACTTTACTTTTTAAGCATATTTCTCCTTAGAAAAGTAATACGAATAGTAACTTGCAATTTAAAAATCACATTTGAAAGTCCACATAGAAACCACCTAATCTGCAAACCTAAGGGATGCAGGTGCCTTGCCATAGGTTCAATGCTTGGAGAAAGGGATGAGGGAAATATCGTGTAATGAATTGCATGTGGATTACTAATCACCTACAAGAAAATATTAACGTCTAAAAAGTCTGATTTATTTCATCTTTACTAAAAATACCTTTCGTGTTGCACAATCAATAGTAGACTACTTTCTCTAAAATAAAAGCACCTTATCCAGCAGTGATTTGGATAATCTAACAAATGATGCTTTTTTTTTCCTCTGATAAACATTAGATTTTAATTGAAAGCAATTTCCTTGGGGGGATAAAAAGCCCAAAGAATTGCAGCCGTGGATATGGCTGACTCTCCCTCACTGCAGGCTGAGTTTCAGTCACACTAGCTGTCAGTTGCCAGGGAAGGGAGAGACATAGTCAAAATTGAATAAGAAAAATATTTGTCTTTGGTGCTCAGTTATGATATAAAATGAGAACAAGGTGCTGGATTGCCCCCTGGCCTGGATCAAGGTGAGCGCAGGGATGGCCGCAGGGAGTACACTTGAAGGTAAGGAAGGAAAAGTGCAGCAGAGTGCTTACCCCTGGAGCCTGGGGATTTAACAAGCTTGCCAGTATAATTTCCGGAAGAAGCTGCTTCCAGAGACTAAGCCTTCAGATGCAAACTTTGTGCCCGGCCAGATGGAGGTGCTAAAAGACATCATTTGACCAATAAGGCACTATGTTGACAAGAGTTTATTAGATATGGAACAAAACCCAAAAAGGAATATAATATTCTGACACATTTACTCAATAATCAATCCAGTATTTCCAAAAGGTGCCCTCTATGTTTTAGAGAAGACAACACTTTGTCTCTGGGTAAAAGTCTAACTTAAAGGTTTCTATGGTATCCTCGAGGGCAATTGAGGCATGGAAGGTGGTTCAAAAGTGTGGGTTGGGGAGTTTGGGATGAAGGGAAATCTACTTTTACCATTGATGCTAGCACCTAAAAATTTTGCTGCCTCACTTTAAATTTTTATAGCTTTATCTTCCCCCTTCCTGCTCTCCACCCCTCCACCATGTGCAAAAACTGCTAAGATGACAATTTTCCCTATCTCCCCAGTAAGTGTGTCTGCAGAAGTAGAAGTACCATAACCCGGGGTACAGCAAGCTCAGCCATTTGAAATAAAACTTTGCAGTACTAATGTTTTTGTAACTGCTTTCATATTGTAATGATATTTTTCCAAGCACTGGTTTTATTTGATCTTAAATACCTTTTTGGGAAAGTCCAGTGAGCTGACTCTAATAAAATCATGCTATTGAAAAAAGGTTTAAGTAGAATGTTCAGAATAAATTACAAAACTGCATGCAAGAATACCAGCTAGTGCTGCAATAAAAAGCTGAAAATGAGTATTCTTGCAATATATTTTAAAGAAGTAGTGTACTTTTTTTGTCCATTTTTTTTCATTGAATGTTTCATAACAGAATGCCTCCATGTCGTGAAAGGAGGGGAATGCATACAAAATGAACAAACTGCGGAAAAAAATTGCATTTAAGGGAAAAAAAAACCTTGACTTTTTGGGGGAGTATAGAATATATTTCATTTCATTTTCAATAACTGTTGGAAGATAATAGGAAATGTAATTTCTTTCCATTTGCTGTGCCAAAATACTTAAATTACATCATACTTATCCTGTCACATTTTTCCCCCAACACATTCAGAACTCTTTAATGGATTTTGCATTTCTTATATATGCACTAAGGAAGGGATCTGCTTTAAAAAACAGAGCTGTCCAGTAGTAGGGATCTCAGGAAACCATTGGATGATCTGGGTGGAAGACACAGGCAATTGTATGTCTGGCTTTTTTATAATGAAGCAAAAGTAAGGAGCTCATGGGAGATGGAGGTGAGTGTATCCTAATTACTCTTGAAATCCTAGGTTCAGAAAATCATCAGCCCCCTCCTTAGTCCTTCCACCCCACAGGACAGTTTCACAAAAAAATTGGATGCTGAAAGATCAAAGGACTGGATGACAAATTTCCCCTTTGGTACTGCAGTACCTGCCATTTGAGAATCTACTGTGTTCTGGGCATTGAGTCAAGCATTGAGCTTCAGGTTCTATAAGGAATAATATGTATGTAAATCTAATTAACTTATAAACCCCAATTCACTTCTCTCAACTCCAAGTAAAACAAAAGCAATCATTCCCATCCTATGGAGAGAAACTGGAACAAAGCAAAGGTGGCATAGTATGATGGACAAAATCTAGAATCTAGAATATGATGGGCACCATTGATGGTCTACCATCAGCATTCCTTCTCTTCATCCATATTCCTTCCTAACAGAATCTGATTTTCTTGGGGAATCTATTTCTCCTACACAAAGCCATACACTTCAAGAGAATCTGACCCAGTCTGCTTCTAAGATGCAAGTTGACTGGTCATGATCAACTATATTCCCTTTTCCATTGCTGAGTTTGAGAAAGGGAATGGGACTCTGACCAATGAAGTGGGAGAGGAAGCTGGCTGGCGCTCCTTCGAAGAGTTTTCTTGCCTGCCAATGCAGTGGTCTCTCTCCCTCTGGAGATTTTGTTTTCTGATGTAACTCCTTCAAGTGTAGCAGTGACTCTGCCTGAGATGAACTAGTACCAGTGATGGCAAAAATAATGCTGGATTAGTTTCCTAGGGCTGCTGTAAGAAAGTGCCACAAACTGGGTGTCTTAAATGAATAAAAATTTTATTGTCTCAGTTTTGGAGGCTAGAAGTCCAAATCATGGTGTCAGCAGGGCCGTGCACTCCAATGGCTTTAGGAGTTTGCCTAAATACTTTGCCTATTCTAGTGTCTGGTATTTGCTGGCAATCCTTGTTCTTGTCTTTGAGATGCATCACTCTAATCTTATGGCTGTCTTCTCCTTCTGTGTCTTCATGGAAATGTCTGTCTCTTTGTCCAAATATTCCTTTTTTTTTTTGTAAGAATGTCAGTTACGTTGGATTAGAGCCCATTCTAATAACTTGATTTTAACTTGATTACCTCTAAAAATCATTTTTACAAGTGCCACATTCTGAGGTACTAGGGGTTAGGACTTCAACATATCTTTTTTTATTGGGAGGGAGACACAATTCAACCCACAAATTGCCCAACTATGGGCAGATACCAATGTTGGATAGGCCTTGATGACATCATTGAACCTCTGAATTAACCAACCCTGAAACCTGTCTTGCCTCAGAACTTGCCAATAGTAGGACATGCAATATTTGAGAACCCTTTTCTGTATTCTTCAAGGCATTGTGTATTGAAGCTTGTTACTTGTAGCCGAAGTCACTTTTGATGATGCAACAGATGTTGGATAAAAACAGTCCTGATTCCACCACTTAATAGCTGTATGTCCTTGGGAAAAAAATCACACTCTCTGAGAATACTTTCTGTATCTCTAAATTGAGTCAAATGTTGTCTCAGAGTTGCCACAAAGATTGATGAGATAATGCATATAAACAGTATTATACAGAAAAGATGTTCAGTAGGTTGCTGTTAGGCTCTTTTTATTTATTATTATTATTGATATTATTTTTAGAGAGGGAGAGTGCGGGGAGGGGCAGAGGGAGAGGGAGAATCTTAAGCAGACTCCATGCCCAGCATGGGGCCCAGATGCAGGGCTTGATCTCATGACCCTGAGATCATGACTAGAGCTGAAACCAAGAATTGGACACTTAACTGAGTCACCCAGGCTCCCCACTTTTTTTTTTTAGAGTGTTAGGCTCTTTTTAAAAACTACCCATGTGACTCTGGAAGAATAAAAACAATACCATGCAATCTAGTTTTAAAGGGACTAATGAGAGGTGCCTGGGTGGCTCAGTTGGTTAAGCATCTGCTTTAGGCTCAGGTCGTGATCTAACCTCAGAGTCCTGGAATGGAGCCCTGAGTCAGGCTCCCTACTCAGTGGGGAGTCTGCTTCTCCCTCTCCCTTAGCCTGTCCCCTCTGCTTGTGCACACACACACTCTCTCTCTGAATAAATAAAATCTTTAAAAAAAAATAAAGGGACTAATGAGAACCAATAGTTCTTGATGGTTGTTAGATTTCCAAATATATCATTTTGCCCAGGTTCTTCACTTAGGCATTCTGCACCTGTGCAAGCCTCTTTGAGACCTTTGTGACAGTCATCGTTTATGAGGGGCATTTGACCTTAATGGTTAAAAGTGTGGGCTCTTGAATCTTGAACCCCCAACCACGTGGATTCAAAATCTTGGTTCTGCCACTATCTGTATGTGACCTGGGGCAAGTTATTTAACCTCTCTGTGCTTTGGTTTCCTCATCTCTAAAAAAGGGGAATGGCAATGATCACAGTAATTTCTTACAGTATTCTTTTTTTTTAAGGATTTTATTTATTTATTTGAGAGAGAGAGAGAGAGAGATACAGGGATAGTAACAAAGAGATAGCCAGAGTGAGCACGAGCGAGGAGAGGGAGGAGCAGGCTCCCCTGAGCAGGGAGCCTGATGCAGGGCTTCATGCCAGGATCCTGGGATCATGACCTAGCCGAAGGCAGACATTTAACCCACTGAGCCACCCAGGTGCCCCTTTCTTACAGTATTCTTAAGAGGAATCAAATGATACAGATGATTAGTGCAGTGTCTGGCATGTGGTAGGCAAGTTAAACATACACTCTTTTTTCCTTTCAATCTCCATTATGGTCAGCACTCACCTTGGGATGCTATACCAGTAGTTTTCAAACTTCAGTGTGTGTAAGAAGCACCTGTGATGCTTGTTATAAATACAGATCCCAAGGACTATCCCTCCCCAGTCCAGAGATTCAGATCCAGGAGGTCTGAAACACACTTTTAACAAACACTCCAGATCACACACTGAGAAACTGTTTACGTTTTCTGATTGAAAGTCAGGAGACTTAGGAGTTATTTGTCTTGGAGATATGTACTTCTCTTATCCTCTGAAAGCTTCTGGAAGGCATCATTATCTTGCTGTCCCTTCCTACTACACCCCCCCCCCACTGTATGTCTAGCACTGTACCTTGCTCACAGTAAGTCCAGAGTGTTTACTAAATCAATTTACAGTAACCTCAGATGGTATAGAAACTGAAATGGTCAGGGAGAGGTAGGGGGATGAAGATCAAGCAGAAGGAAAACAGGCTCAGCTGGCTATTTAGTAATTCCAAGAGATTCTGTTGGCACAGCTGTCATGAGCCATCCCCATCACCAGGTTTTGTTTCTGTAAACACCACAAGCAGTGTGACCCTAGATAGAGTCACTAGGAAGCTCTGGGATTCCAGGCTGGCTTTACTTCTTAGACTTTTATCAGCCTGAGACACAGATTCCTAAGGCTAAAGCAAACCTTTACAGCAGGTGCAAAAGAACAAAGGGGCCAAATTGCCAAAAGAAAAGCTGAATGCGGGCTTTTTATTGTTCCTGGGTCACTCAACTAAACTTAGCTCTCCTAGAGGCAGTTTGAACACAGAACATTTACAGGGTTATTTTGTAAATTAGTTAATGTTAATACATACAGCATTTTATTAACAATGTTTATTGAATGACTAGGTGGGCCAGGTGTTTTCATGAATTATATAATTAAATTCTCAATAATTCAGGATGCCTGGGTGGCTCAGCAGTTGAGTGTCTGCCTTTGGCTCAGGGCGTGATCCCAGAGTCCTGGGATCAAATCGCACATCCGCTGCCTCGAGGAGCCTGCTTCTCCCTCTGCCTATGTCTGTGTCTCTCATGAATAAAAAATAAAATAAAAAGTAAATTCTCAATAATTCATACAACTAATTTGTTGAGCATCTTAAAAAATAAAAAGTAAATTCTAAATAATTCATACAACTAATTTGTTGAGCATCTACTATGTGCCAGGTTATCAACTAACAGCCAATGTGATATATTTACCAATATACATATAACTGCATCTCATATAAGACTATTTATAGAGAGAGATTTCTTAGAAATACCAGGAGGCTGATAAGTATAAAGCATTGGGACAGTGTCTGATACATAGCAAGCATTTAGTGTAAGCCATTATTATTATCATCATCATCAATTATAGAATTCTACACATTGATACAGTGGGTTTTTTCCAGACACATTCTGGGTGAACGTTTCTTCCTTTTGGTTATTTGTATTTATTGAATGTTCTACAAGAGGTATGCAGTGCTATGGTAATAAAAAAAATTATTTGCTTTTTAAGTTAGTAAGGTATTTGTTTACCTTCTGAATCGACACATGAAAATCACAGTCTTTGACAGCACCACCTAGTGGCTCCAACACAGTGTCACTGGAAAAGATTGATTCCCCCCCCCCCCCCCCCCGTCTCTCTTTTAGACACATTCTCAGAGACACTATCAAGATCCAGAGGAGGAGGGCTTGTAATATGTTCCAGCTTCACACAGTAGTCTACTTAATGTTTGGCATGTTTGATTTCTGTGCCCTTATTGGTCTTAGGACTCAATTTTTTCATGATGGATGATTTTATTTCTTATAAGACTTTTTTTTTTAATTTTATCTATTTATTCATGAAAGACACAGAAAGAGAGGCAGAGACATAGGCAGAGGGAGAAGCAGGCTTCCTGCAGAAAGCCCAATGTGGGACTCGATTCCGGGACTCCAGGATCATGCCCTGGGCCAAAAGCAGACACTCAACCGCTGAACCACCCAGGCGTCCCTCTTAGAAGACTTTGATTTTAATACCTTTTTCCCACAGAAATACAATTTAGGAAGCCAGTGACATCTATAACACACAATGGAAATATTTCTATTTCTGAAATATCCTTATAGCTAGAAATATAAAAATTACTAGGCAAAGTAAATTCAATAGTATAAAAAGCATTTATTGAGGACCCACTAAGTGCCAGGCATCATTCAGTGCCACAATGAAAAACTGGAAACATACTCCTTTTTCTCAATAAGCTGCTGTGGAAGACTGATTTTTAATGTACTGTGACACAGCAACTCATGCATTAACTCATTCACTCATTCAACAAGTATTTATTGAGCATGCACTATGTAATAGACACTGTTCTAGGCACTGGGGAAATAGAAATGAATGAAATAAAGTGCCTGCTTCTAGAGTTTATAATCTAATGAAGGGGAGATAGTAAAACAATGAATGTAAGTTATAGTTGTGATAATAAATGCTACAAAAAATAAAGTGAGTTAAAGGAAATAAAGTATCGGGGTTGCTGCTTATATAGAATAGTCAATGAAAACGTCTCTCACCAGGGGTATTTGAGAAGCAGCAGGGAGATGGTAAGGGAGCAAGCCGTGTGGGTATGGGAGAGGGCAATAATAGTATGAGCAAAGGTCCTGAGGTGGGATTGTGCTCCATGCTTTGACAGAATTGCAAGAAGGCCCATATGGCTGAGAAAAAGTGAGCTAGGGAGTAGCAAGTGATGAGTTTGGGGCAGATTTTGTAGGACCTTGTAGGTGATTTTAAAGACCCTTAATTTTATTTAAGGGTAAATGGTAAACCATCGGCAGGTTTTGAGCAGAGGAGTGACTTTCTGACTTATATTTTAAAATATCATTTAGCTACTAAGTAGATATTAGACTGCAGGAGGACAAGAGTAGAAACAAAGAAAGCATGCAAGAATCAAGTGAACTTATGGATATGAAACAAGTAAATGTATGGATAAGATGTAAAAATAGAACAGAAGAGATATGTTCAGTTATATCTCCATGTTCTAAAGAAAGGCTCTTCATTGGAAGTGAGGCCTAAACAGGGATTTGCTTTTTATTTTCAGGTTTGAATTTTTTGGCGAGGAATGACATCAATGTCTCTCTTTCTGATGTTAACAGCTTAATAAATGCCCAAATCAATTCATTCATTAGTAATTACAAAATGGTGATATTCTATCTTTTAATTTATATTTATTAGCTGAAGCACGTTTATAAAAAGAACCTTTCCTTTGTCTTCTATTCGCTTACCCAGTTGTATAATTCACATAAAAAAGGAAGATAAATGCTTGATTTTTTTCCTTTTTTAGTTTTCAGAACAGTGAGTAACCAGTAGCATCTTTCCATGGCAACCAATTGCTTGCTTGTTTTCTCCCTCTTTTTCTTTCTTTCTCCCCCAATTCTTCTCTCTTTCTCTCTCATCATCTTTCATATATTTCCTCTATTTTCTTTCTTTCTCTCCCTTCTTCCCCCATTTCTTCATTCTTCTCACCCATTCCCCCTCCACCCTTCCTGCCTCCTTTCCCCTCTCCTCTCCTTTCTT
The DNA here is from genome assembly GCF_905146905.1 of Nyctereutes procyonoides. Taxonomy (NCBI): domain Eukaryota; kingdom Metazoa; phylum Chordata; class Mammalia; order Carnivora; family Canidae; genus Nyctereutes; species Nyctereutes procyonoides. Next base: position 42,371,073 of record NW_026575140.1, on the reverse strand, counting down.
TTCCTTTCTCTGTTTTTCTCATTCTCTCTTTTATGAATTTACGATTTAAAACATATCTGATGAATTTTACTCCATTGCAGTTATTACCCACAGGGATGCTTAAATTGTTCCATCTTTGACCAGAAACCCCTTCAAGTTGGCTGCTGAACTTTTTGGTGGAACCCTGGTAGCTTCTGATTGCTTCCTTACTACCTGATACAGGCTGTGATGAGACATGTACTTTTCCCGTCTCTAACTTGGAATCAGCCTTTTCTCTAAAGAGCCCTGGTTCCTTTTAGTGGGGCATAGTATTAGAGTACCTCAATCTGTGCACTAGGGGTGAGTCATTGTTTCCATGTTGGCCATTGTTTCTTGGACAGAATTTAAAATTTTTTAAATAAAATTATTATTTCATATTGATAATTTAAAATGAGATTTTACTTCCTTTTGCCACATTGACAGTTTCAACTTGCAACAACTCCAAAAATGATAGAATTGAGTAACCTTTAATTACTAATTTGCTTTATTTCCCCAAAATACAACAATCTTATAATTAACAATACCAATAATGCCAACAACATGTAAATAGTTTTAAGATTGTTTTTCAGTTCTTTTCATCCTAAGGCTATCTCACCCTAGGGGTGTGCAGGCAAGTTACTGACCTGTAAAGTCATTTGGCAGCATGCATGTCATGGGGCTTTACAGTTTACAGTGGAAGCAGACATTTAAGAAGTGATTATAAGGCAGTAAATATTACAAAAGAAATATAAGGAACAAAGTGAGGTTCACGTGTCTAGAGGCTCAGGTCAGGGATGTCCTCTCTGAGGCAGTGATGCTTAAGCAGGGATGTGAAGGCTAGATTGGAATTAACTCAGCAGTATGGGTACAAGGTGGGGAGAAAGTATTCCAGACAAAGAGTCTCCTAAGCTGTAACTTAAATAAAGCATTCTGCAAATAAAATGACAAAAGCAACTGTAGCTTTTTAGAATTTTATTCTTTTAATTTTTTTTTATGATAGTCATTCAGAGAGAGAGAGAGAGAGGCAGAGACACAGGCAGAGGGAGAAGCAGGCTCCATGCACCGGGAGCCCGACGTGGGATTCGATCCCGGGTCTCCAGGATCGCGCTCTGGGCCAAAGGCAGGCGCCAAACTGCTGCGCCACCCAGAGATCCCTAGAATTTTATTCTTAAAGTACATTTTCAAAAACTCAAAAAGAACATTAACCAAATCAGGTCTGGTCTCCTCTTTGGAAGTAGTTTTCAAGCCAGAAGTCACACAGAAATCATTGACTAGCATCTTTTCGTGGTAATGATTGCACAAAGCCTAGACATGCTTTCTTTGAAATCCAAAAGCACATTGCTTAGTTTAATCATCCATTTTATTTATCATACCTAACTTCCTATTTCTGAAAGGATTTGCCCCTATTAAGGGTATTTAAAAAGGGGTGCCTGGATGGCTTAGTTGGTTAAGTATCCAACTCTTGATTTTGGTTCACAAGATCAAGCCCCACTTTGGGCTCCACACTGGGCATGAGCCTGCCAAAGATTCTCTCCCTCTGCCCCTCCTCTCTCTCCCCCTCCTCACCCTCTCTAAAAAAAAATTAAAACAAAGTATTTAAAAAGAAGAGCTTCAGAGGGTGAAGGGCATTCCCTGGGAGATTCCAGGGAGCATATGGGATTCCTAAAGACCCAAAATAGTAATGATAATGATACTGGGGCCTGGTTTGTGAGTGGCACTGTATTAGATGCTTAATGATCAACTACCATCCCCAAAACAACCTGCAATTTAGATATTGTCCCATTATAAATCTAAGGAATCTGAGAACCAGAGATGATATAAGGCAAAGTTCAAAGTTATATAGCTAAATAGGAGAGCCAAGATTCAAATCCAGGTCTAGCTGATTTCAAAATCAATATTTTACCCATTACTTAACTGAATTTCATTATTTTATTCTCTAGAGACATGATTTATTTGAATATATAAACTGTGGTTTATAAAATAAATTATGTTAGCCTAGAGTCTCATCTCATGTGTAAGGAATATTCCTTACAAGAACTGACATTTGGTTAACTCTCTATAGCTTATAGTGATATCCTTCTCTAATTTTTTTGGTCCTCATTATTGCCATCTCACAGTGGAGGAAACTGAGACTCACAAAGTCATTAACTTGCCCAACTAATAAGTGACAGAACTGGAGTTTAACACAAGGCTTCGGGACGCCTGGGTGGCTCAGCAGTTGAGTGTGTCTGCCTTTGGCTCACGGCGTGATCCTGGAGTCCCGGGATGAGTCCCGCATTGGGCTCCCTGCATGGAGCCTGCTTCTCCCTCTGCCTGTGTTTCTGCCTCTCTCTCTCTGTCTCTGTGTCTCTTATGAATAAATAAATGGGGTCTTTAAAAAAAGAAGAAGAAGAAGAAGAAGAAGAAGAAGAAGAAGAAGAAGAAGAAGAAGAAGAAGGAAGAAAAGCTTAAAATTACACTTCCCCTCCTTGTGATACCACTTATAGACGAAATGTCACCATTTATGAAAATGAGTATTCCCTTTCCCCCTCTAAAAAAAAACTTTAAAAATCTTACTTAAAATTTCTAGGTGAGGGAAGCCTGGGTAGCTCAGCGGTTTAGTGCAGCCTTCAGCCCAGGGCCTGATCCTGGAGACCCAGGACCGAGTCCCATGTCAGGCTCCCTGCATGGAGCCTGCTTCTCCCTCTGCCTATGTCTCTGCCTCTCTCTCTCTCTCTGTGTGTGTGTGTCTCTCATGAATAAATAAAATCTTTAAAAAAATAAAAAAATAAAATTTCTAGGTGAAAAATCTGCAAATTCAGCACCTTACTTAGCATTGTAACAAAAAAGATACATAAAAACACAAAATGAGAACATAAAATTGTTTTTTAATTTTTCAATAAATCTAAAACTGCTGTAAAAAATAAAGCCTACATTAAAAGAGAAATAGAAGGACATAATCTCTCATTGCTTAAATTCTTCGCTTTTTCTTTGGTAAACAGTTTTGCGAAAAAAGAATAAAATTTACTTGCTTTTACTGAATTTATACTTGCTACTCTTTCCTGTATATGGAAGCGCATTCTAGGTTTGGGGGTCAGAAGGCCTTGAGTTCAGATCTTGACATTGCATATCCTTAGCTTCAGTTTTCTCACTGGTAACCCCTTGAGTTAGGGATTAAGGGGATTAAGTGACATAATGTAGGCCAAGCACTTAGCCTGCACTTTGGATGAGGTACCTCATCCACCATAAATGCTCAATAAACTGTTGCTGACCTTCGTTGGTATCAGCCATACTCCCTCTGCACTGAGTTAAAGGTTGGAATTTGGAAGTGGGAAAATATTTTTAAAAACAAAAACAAAACCCTTAATCATGAGTTCATTTTTCTTAAATAACCAAAATCACTAATTTGGTTCTACTTCCTATTCTAATACCTCTTTAAAAATGTCTAGGCTAAGGACCAAAATACTGCAAAACAAAGTGCTGTTTTTATCCTGTTGCTTAAATTAAAATTTTAGGTAGAAAAAAATTTCTTTTGCCTTTTTATTTTTTTTTTCTTTTGAGTTTTTAAAAGTAGAAAACCTGTCTGCAATGTTTTCATCAATCTGTGAAGCAGAAAACACTATAATACACAGTTTCACCGACTCAGGACCATGAAATCTCTGTTCCAAAGCATCAGCATTACCCATCCAGCTGCTGCGGTGTAGCTGTGGATCTGTGCAGAGGAGTCTCTCAGGACCACCAGGATTCTCACACATCTGGATCTTGTTCACTGGCAACTGAGCCTGATATTTGCCATTGCAGTACATGCAGTATCACTAGGGCAATCCACTTAGCAACTCACAAATTTTGTTCCATGGTAGAAATACCAATGCTGAATTCCACTCAAATCACTATGCAGCAGCCACAAGGCCATTTGCTATTTTTAACCATTTTTAATTGCTCTGAAAACTGGCAGCACCTCTCTTTTCAAATCAGAATGGCAGCTACCACACTTAGAGCCACAGGAACTGTTGTGCCTTCCATATACCAGGGAACACAGGGGTGTTTGGCAGAGGATGTAAATTATTTAAATTTTTTAAATTGTAAATGATGTGATATTAAACTTTGTTCTGTAGGTGATCTAGTTTGTGGCCCACATCATCCTTGACTTCCCTTCCTCCCCAATCTGACTGCTGGTATTCTAAATGTTGTGCTTCTTTTAGCCCTTAACAGTAAATATGGACTTTTTAAAAGCAAGTATATTTGCTCCCTTTTTTTGCAGCACTTTTTGAGAGAGACAGTAGGAAGGAAATAATTGTTGGCAAAAACTCTTTTTAAAATGACCTTTGTGGGATCCCTGGGTGGCGCAGCGGTTTGGCGCCTGCCTTTGGCCCAGGGCGCGATCCTGGAGACCCGGGATCGAATCCCACGTCGGGCTCCCGGTGCATGGAGCCTGCTTCTCCCTCCGCCTGTGTCTCTGCCTCTCTCTCTCTGTGACTATCATAAGTAAATAAAAAAAAAATAAAAAAAAAATAAAAAAAAATAAAATGACGTTTGTATTCCAACTATTTCTCTCTGTCCATATTTGAAAAGAAAAAGAGGACTAATTCACACTCCATGATGGCACACAGAGCTTCGAGTGGAGGAAACCGTTGGCTAATCCTGAAACTAGCCCAGGAAGATAATCGCTCACCAGCCATATGCCCAGTTACATTTTGAGCTTACACACTCATGTCCGGGTGCGATCAATGGTAAGTAATTTATACAAGTTGGTTCTTTTAATACCAGTAAGCACTTCATTCTGAGCAGCAGTAGGTGGTGTTTTGAAGGTCAAGACCACTTTCAGGTTTTTTTTTTGTTTTGTTTTGTTTTGTTTGTTTTTTGTCTTTATTTTTACATACCTGAGTTTTTGGAGCCACGCCTCAGAACCAGACAGTAAAATACCAGAAACACTGACCCCAAAATGAGTCTCCCTTGGTGATGTGGTATAATGGAGAAGTCAGGCTCCCTAAGAGCAGAAGAAAACTTCACTGACCCGTCAAGCACCTTGTACACGAATAGTATGCTTCCAGGGAAACATGCTTCTGTGGCCTTAACATAGGCCTCAGCATAACACTAGCTACCAGCTCAAGCAGCAGCCACCTCTCTTAAAATACATGTGGCATAATAAAAATAGAGGGTCACTGTAAAGTTTAGTTTATTGACAAGAACAAATAACTTTAAC